>NC_090261.1:42125101-42137601 GCF_037325665.1 Littorina saxatilis
TTTTGTAGTTTTTTGTTATTTCATGTGCAATCAGCCTCCTTGGGTGACTTCAAGGTAACAAAAACACACTTGTTTTTCTTGGTTTCAGGTGCCCTGTTTGCGAGTGTAGCGGCTGTTGAAACGGTGTGTCATCTCACATCCACCACAATATACAATCAGGTGTACATGGCAACAATCAACCAATTTGCTGGGGCTGTCTTCATCCTCATGGCTATCTTTCTTTTTGTGGATTTCCTCCTTTTGATGTAAGCATTAAGCCTTTGTTTGCTGTCATTGTTTCTATTCAGAACATTCACAGATGTAGCAAGAAATTAAAGAAAAACAACACCCAAGTGTAACGTAAAAAAAAGTTTTTGAGACACGATTCAGAGATGAGATACATGTAGTAGCAATAGGGATGGGCATATAGCCTATATCTATAGGCCTCATGGGCATATAGCCTATATATATATAGGCCTCATGGGCATATAGCCTATATTTATAGGCCTCATGGGCATAAGCCTATATCTATAGGCCTCATGGGCATATAGCCTTTATCTATAGGCCTCATGGGCATATAACCTGTATATGTAGGCCTCATGTGCATATAGCCTATATCTATAGGCCTCATGGGCATATAGCCTATATATAAAGGCCTCATGGGCATATTACCTATATCTATGGGCCTCATGGGCATATAGCCTATATCTATAGGCCTCATGGGCATATAACCTATATGTATAGGCCTAATGAGCATATAGCCTATATCTATAGGCCTCATGGGCATATGCCTATGTCTATAGACCTCATGGTCCTCTTACTTGGATGTTTTAGGACTGTATTGTATGCATTTTGTGATCTATTCATTAACATTCATAACCTGTGAAAGATAGTGTGAGGCAGTGTGTGAAGTTTGTTTCACATTTTTTTTAATCAGTTTGCACTTCAAATGCACGGTAGCAACCCAACTAAACACAGACACAATTTTCTTCCTCAGCCTCTTCGCTGTTGTCAGTCGCAATGTGCTCTTCTATCAAGACATCCAAGTGGAGATCAACGTTGACGTCGACATCGCTCGACCCCCATCATTGCCCTCATCCTCCACAGATGAGGAAACTCAGCCACTGCTGCAGAGCTGTCCAAAGTCCATGACAAACAGTCAAGCAGAAAATGACACACAGTCCAAGCGGCGTACGTCTGCTTGCTAGGATGCTGCGACAATCGTTTAATCTTTAATTTGACCTTTATTGTGTGACAGAGAGAAGCAGTAGTTTCCCTTGTCACATGCAGCCGCTCGATCTGCATTGACGGAGTTGTCTCCCTGCCAAAGCGTGAGCTATTTATAGTACATGTAGCTTGGTGCGTTGGTAGACAGCACACCCGTGAGATGTGGAGATGCTGTCTGGCTGGTGTTGTTACCTGGTATACATGCTCTTGCGAACCTCTCAGCTCCCATAGCAGTTTTTATAAGGCGATTAATTTAGCTCTAAAATCTCAGTCTGAGTGTTTGACAGGCTTCGCCTCCAAAAGTGATTCTTGATCTTGTGCTTTGGGCACTGGGTTGGTTACAATTGTATAGAACTTGATGTTGCAGCAACCAAAAGACAGAAGTTTTGTGCTATTTCTGTAGTTGCTTCCAAGGGACAGCTAGAAACTAGCTGTTACAGGATGGAAAATATTGTGAATATGGTAATGTCAACATATTGTGCCAGAACTGAGAGGCATGAAATATTTTCTGACCTTTGTGCAAGTTTTTGTAACAAAGTAAGTTGAAAAATGTCAGGCATGACACTTTGTGCAAGTTTTTTACCTTTACATGTTTTGGCCTGTTACATGTCAAAATGGAGGTGCATGACAAAATGTTATGTTTATTGTCTGTCTCGTTGTTTATTTTTTTTAATTGATAATGTCAGAAAAGTGCATGCATTTTGCAGTTGTTATTATTGCCATCTTGTTTGATGTTGTTTTTCTTCTTTTTACATTTAGTCAAGTTTTGACTAAATGTTTTAACATAGAGGGGGAATCGAGACGAGGGTCGTGGTGTGTGTGTGTCTGTGTGTGTGTGTGAGTGAGAGTAAACTACTGGACCGATCTTTATGAAATTTGACATGAGAGTTCCTGGGTATGATATCCCCGGACGTTTTTTTCATTTTTTCGATAAATGTCTTTGGTGACGTCATATCCGGCTTTTTGTAAAAGTTGAGGCAGCACTGTCACACCCTCATTTTTCAATCAAATTGATTGAAATTTGGGCCAAGCAATCTTCGACGAAGGCCGGACTTCGGTATTGCATTTCAGCTTGGTGGCTTAAAAATTAATTAATGACTTTGGTCATTAAAAATCTGAAAATTGTAATTAAAATTATTTTTTTTATAAAACGATCCAAATTTACGTTCATCTTATTCTTCATCATTTTCTGATTCCAAAAACATATAAATATGTTATATTCGGATTAAAAACAAGGTCTGAAAATTAAAAATATAAAAATTATTATCGAAATCAAATTCCGAAATCGATTTGAAAACAATTTCATCTTATTCCTTGTCGGTTCCTGATTCCAAAAACATATAGATATGATATGTTTGGATTAAAAACACGTTCAGAAAGTTCAAACAAAGAGAGGTACAGAAAAGTGTGCTATGCAGCACAGCGAAACCACTACCGCGCTGAACAGGCTCGTCAGTTTCACTCCGTTTTGCACAAGTGGCGGACTACGGTCATTGTGAAAAAATGCAGTGCGTTCAGTTTCATTCTGTGAGTTCCACAGCTTGACTAAATGTAGTAATTTCGCCTTACGCGACTTGTTTTGCATTTGTTATAATCAAGTCATTTCTTTATTGGAGTGTTGAAATGCACATGACAGAATGCAAGTCTGCAGTTTTTGTACACAGTAGAAACCCCCATTTTAAGACTTCCTCCCTTTTAAGACCTTGCTTTTTCACATTTTCTGTTCATAACCTGTGTAAATTTACCCCCATTTTAAGACTTCCTCTCTTCTAAGACCTGTTTTCTCACATTTTCTGTTCATAACCTGTGTAAATTTACCCCCATTTTAAGACTTCCTCCCTTTTAAGACCTGCCGCTTTTCTTAGATATTTGGTCGTAAAAGGGAGGTTACACTGTACATTTATGCTGGTTTGTATTGTACATAGTATTTTAACCTGCTGGGAAGATCTATGTGGGGCGGGGATATAGCTCAGTTGGTAGCGCGCTGGATTTGTATTCAGTTGGCCGCTGTCAGCGCGAGTTCGATCCCAGGTTCGGCGGAAATTTATTTCACAGAGTCAACTTTGTGTGCAGACTCTCTTCGGTGTCCGAACCACCCCCCGTGTATACTACATTGGGTGTGCACGTTAAAGATCCCACGATTGACAAAAGGGTCTTTCCTGGCAAAATTGCTTAGGCACAGTTAATAATTGTCTACCATACCCGTGTGACTTGGAATAAGGCCGTGAAAGGTAAATATGCGCCGACATGGCTGCAATCTACTGGCCGTATAAAATTTCATCTCACACGGCATCACTGCAGAGCGCCTAGAACTGTACCCACGGAATATGCGCGATATAAGCCTCATTGATTGATTGATTGATGTGTTTTGTACAGCTGGTGTGATAGAAGATAAGCAGGGATGTACTTGTACATATTTAAACAGAAAGTGGGTTGCCTTACTGGCTCTGTGGTCTGTGTGTATGTGTATGTGTGTGTGCGTGCGTGCCTGTTTGTGTCTCCATAGCTGTAAATTTGAACCTGCTTTTGTTCCATGCCTATTCAGCTCTTTGCATTTATATTCAAGAGCTGCATGTGTGTTACATGACTTTTTGAGCTGCAGTTGTGATAAGCTATCTCCCTGACCTAGTTTTTTTCCTTTCAGTAATGAGCATCAAAGGCTGATGTATGTTGATTTTGACATGCACAGTGCACATAGGATACCGGAATATTCTTTTGTGATTTGGTCATTGTGCCCTCTCCCCCCACCAATTACTCTTTTTGTCTCCCATCTTCCAAACCTCCCTTTTCCTGCAGTGAGGTAAAATCTATTTGATACTGATCTGAGAAAGTGCATGACTCACGATTTGAACATTGGCATCTAGATGTAAATATCAACACGCTACTGTTATTTCCAAAGATTTTCCTTCTAATGTGTATTTGATTTCCATGCTGTTTGTAGCTTCTTCGCATATTGCAGCGATTGAAACACCCTAAAAAATAATCAGAAACCTGTTGGTTGAAATTATAGGGTCATAAGTTTTGTAATGTTTCTGGCTGACAAATAGGATATGTAATACAGGGATGATAAAATCATGTGCTGTGCTACAATTAACTGTTGGTGCTGGAGTAAAATGCTTGATCCAGGCATACACTGTCAAGGTGTTGATGAACAGATTAAACTGTGATATGTGTTGTTGACTTGCTCAGTGTTTTTACATGTGCATTTCTGTATGCAGTCATCTTAGAAAAAGCTTAGTGTGGCATGATTTTGGTTGTTGCTTTAACTGTTTGAAAATGAAACAAGGCGTTCTGAGCGTAACAGCCATGGATATTTCACATGACCAAGGAGTAGGTGAATAACACTGAATACAATTTATATTGAAAAAGGAATAAAGGTTAACCCACACACACACACATGACAACCATGGCCTAGCATCAAACACATTTATTTGTATACATGAACTGAATAAAGCCATTAAAGTTCAAATCATTTTTCACGCGACAAATAAGTTCCTCTAGGTTTGGTTGGAACCACACACCAGCGTGTGTTACTCCTCCATCAGGACAAAAGAACACACGAATGCATTTAAAAAAAAAAAAAAAAGCACAGTTCTTTCACAGAAACAAAACAAAACAAACAACACTTTTAAAAAAAATTATATTTACTTACGTTATGAGTTTTGTCAGGTAATGCCAGGAACTTTCCCAAAAGTCGTGAAGAACTCACAAACAGTAAAAATCTGAACACGGTAGAAATGACGATAATAATAAGTGGTTTGTGGTCTGGAATAAAGCTACATGTGCATGTTTAAAAGCCTATAATTATGCCCTCCTCTTCAGTCCTCTCTAAAAGTGTGTAAAACAAATCTACAGCCTGACAAACTTAAGAACCAACGCCAAGCAGACAAAGCCATAACTTCTCCGCTCACAATAATGTATTTAACAGTATCGAAAGTCACTACATGTATGATCAAAGAGACAGACATGGCTTAACTTTTGGTGCCAGTCACTTGTGATACTGAAAAGTAGAGTGAAATCATGGGGGGAGGGGGGAACAAACAACTTTGATACACATGTAAACAACACTATGAGGCCAGCACTATAGCCTTAAACATCTACAGGAAACTTTTATACTTCACATACAACATTTCAGGTACACAGTCATGTAATAGTTTAAAAAAGATTTCATGAGAAAAGGCTTTGACAGAGATATGCCATCATTTCACCACACACAGGTTACAGCACACATGTTCTCACAACATTTAGATACTTTCTTTCTTTCTTTATTTGGTGTTTAACGTCGTTTTCAACCACGAAGGTTATATCACGACGGGGAAAGGGGGGAGAGGGGATAGAGCCACTTGTCAATTGTTTCTTGTTCACAAAAGCACTAATCAAAACTTTGCTCCAGGGGCTTGCAACGTAGTACAGTATATTACCTTACTGGGAGAATGCAAGTTTCCAGTACAAAGGACTTAACATTTCTTACATACTGCTTGACTAAAATCTTTACAAAAATTGACTATATTCTATACAAGAAACACTTAACAAGGGTAAATGGAGAAACAGAATCCGTTAGTCGCCTCTTACGACATGCTGGGGAGCATCGGGTAAATTCTTCCCCCTAACCCGTGGGGGGTACATTTAGATACTTCCATGATGGTTTAAATAGGTTTTGATGAGAGAAGGTTTAAAAGGACCATAGATATATCAACATTTGAGTGTACACACACTTATCTTCTATTACACACAATGATGTAAGTGCACATAGCATGGGGTTAAGAAAGAAATGTTATGAACGAAAGACACCAACCTATGAACACATGCACAGCAGAATAAAGCAACCTTCTGAAAGTCTGACATCATTGTGAAAAAAACCTTGCGTTCTAATTCTCACTTTCAAACATTAATCATGACCCTGTCTGACAGACAAAGACAAAATCTACGGCTGCTGACAGAGGCAGTGTATTAAATATTAATAAAAAATAAAAAGAAACTTGCAGTGTATAATAGTTCTTCTTCAAAGGAAGACGGCATACCAAGATGATACACCTGCAAAGGTCCTTCTTGTTTTAAATCAATAGAACCTGTCTCTAACGATCACCCAAGGGACTGACCATAAGCGGTCATAAAAGATAGGTGGTTGCTATGGAAAGATGAATTATATAGCACCAACAAAAACAATTGTTGGGGATCCTTTTGGGTGATAATAATGGGCAATTGACAGAATGTGACTGAAGTAAAACTCAGATGAAACAAAAAAAGAGAACAACTAATTCTACATTAAATCTACTACATACATCAAGGGCTTCAAAATTAAAGATGAAAGCAAACCTTTCACCTTGATCTAGCAAAAGCTGACAACATATCCTGCAAGAATAACATTCAAATAAACTTATCAAAAGATAGTGCGGTTCAGGGTCATGTAAATAAATAGATCTATTTTCATCTGATCTGTAGAAACAAATTAAGTGCACTGGCCCTTATATATAACAGACGAATAAAGACTGCAGCCGCAATGACAAAAACAACACGTACACACACATGAACACATAATCCTTAAGTTATTCATGATATCTGAAACTAGAAAGATACATGCATGAAAACACAGGTTAATCCAGATAGCATTTCATATCCCTACAATATGAAGAAAACAACAAATCCCAGGCTACATTGTGTTTCAGTGTTAATGTGCATACAAAAAATCCTAGTCATCATGATTTTATTCAGAATTTGTGTCATACATTCGCATCCACAATTATGAATCATACTCAACAGGAAATACCAACATACAAACAAATACAAAAAAGACTGTGTATCAGTGTGTGACCACAAATTGCACATTGAATTATATACAACCAGGAACATTTTCATAATTCAAAGGTGAAGGGTTGTGGAATGTGAGCTCTAAACTCTGGTGTCTGCACATAGGCACACACAATCAATATAAAGAATATATGAACTGATCTTTCCAACAACAAAATATATTAATAATATTAAAAGAAAAAGATTTAACAATATATTTCAGAAAAAGGTAACACAATGGTCCCACTTCCCCTCCAGTCTAGCTGTACAGTACTAGTTCACAAGCCAGGTACAAAGAGACTTGAAATGTGAAGAACGTACATCTGAAAATATGAAATAAAAAGGGGAGCATCTCGTTACTCCCCCGTATCGTTACTCCCCCGGCTTGTTACTAAACCTAACCCTAACCCTAAGGGGGAGTAACAAGCCAGGGGAGTACTTTCTTTCTTTATTTGGTGTTTAACGTCGTTTTCAACCACGAAGGTTATATCGCGATGGAGAAAGGGGGGAAGATGGGATACAGCCACTTGTTAATTGTTTCTTGTTCACAAAAGCACTAATCAACAATTTGCTCCAGGGGCTTGCAACGTAGTACAATATATGACCTTACTGGGAGAATGCAAGTTTCCAGTACAAAGGACTTAACATTTCTTACATACTGCTTGACTAAAATCTTTACAAACATTGACTATATTCTATACAAGAAACACTCAACAAGGGTAAAAGGAGAAACAGAATCCGTTAGTCGCCTCTTACGACATGCTGGGGAGCATCGGGTAAATTCTTCCCCCTAACCCGCGGGGGGGCCGGGGGAGTAACGAGCCGGGGGAGTAACGAGCCGGGGGAGTAACGAGCTGATCCCATAAAAAGATGTTCCTATGCTCCTAGTGTGATCTGAATTATTGATAGATAAATGCATCCACAGCTATCATGAACAGGTACCGTCTTTCCCTTGTACACAATCATTTTCATTACCACAGGTCTCTACAATCTTTCACATGGAATAAGAGCATCCTTTGACTTGGGACACATACCACAAATCACAAGCATGGCTGCATGCATTTAGTGGAGAGTGACCGGTCTTTTTTCTGAATTAATTTAGAAGAGTGATAGAGGTATCAGTTTGGACATTAATTCGACAAAAACATGTCCCACTACTCACAAGAAGCAGTACGTGAGGCTGCTGATTTTTGGCATATATGTCTCAGATAAAGGATGATCTTATTCGTCCCAAAAGCCTGTACAGATCTCTGGTGGTAAATATGATTGCTTACATGAGAGTAGGAATGTACCTCTGAGAAATATACTGATTAATGCTCTACCAAAGCACAATTAAAGGCAAGCAAACACTGAAACTGAAAGACAGGGTAACCATAATTATATTTCTTACAAAACACACTTGCACCCAACCAAAACTTAAGCACCTTCCAAGTAAATCATGTATACAAGCAATGAGTAGATTGAAAATTAAACAAACAAAACAGTCAAACAAACAAGCGAGCGAAATACACCAACAACTGTAACACATAAACACATACATGTATTTCCTGTGTCACATTATTGCTGCTGAAATAAGTATGGCATGTGCAATTTGATCTACAAATATAAAGCTTTGGTCTGTTGAATGTAGAAAACCAGACGGGAGAACAAGACAAGAGTTGTATGTGTACTTGTGTGAGGAGGTTTTTTTTCTTAGATTTTCTTTGCAGTTCTAATCAACTTTCTGACATCAGAAGAGAAAAACAACGCTCTCACATTGTAGCGCAGGCAAACAAGTGCACAAATTTAAAGACAATAGCACAATTTTTGGGATTTATCAATGTATTTTTGGACAGCCACTCAAAGAAAAGTGTATTTACATCAGGGGACATTTGCAGAAAATACTACACTGTACTTGTCTTGATTTTGGACAGGCAGGGTTTAGGCCAGTCATCACTCATGGCCACTGCTATGTTAAAATTTGAAGAGATCTATTGTTTAGAATTCAAGATGACTGGGTGACCTGTGATGGCTTTGTCAGGCACAGCTGGGACAATCCATTGATTTTGAAATATGATTTAATGATGATTTTGTCAAATAACATATTGTGTACTGATCCTGGCCTAAACCCTGGATTGACGTAAACTGCTTTCATCCTATTGCAGAAAAGCGAGTTTTACCAAGAGAACTTCTAAGAAGAAATACACAGCTGCTGCAAGAGGACAGACTGGATAAATTGGACAACACAACTCCTAATCTGTATTTCCAAAGACAAGTGTAGACAGAATTCTCACTTGGCACAAAATGGGTTGCTGCCTTCGCGGTTTCATTTCCAAACTCCAGTACGTGCCCCAAAAAGGGAAAAGAAAACCAACCAAAGACAAAAATAAGGGCACTGCTGTGTAGAAAACAAAATCGCCTTGAAGCAAAGGTGTTCTTGTTGACAAAAACATTAAAGGGTACACAATCATGAAACCAAATGGAAGAGTAGATTTTTTAAAAGCTGATCAACTTTAAACAGGCACTGCACTTTAATACCATTGTACGATTTCAACTGATGAATAAAATAACAATGAACATAGTCCTCTTACACAGTTTATGTAAGCAAAGCCCCCCCCCCCCCCCCCAACCCCCCCCCCTCCCCCTCACATCCATACATGTCAAGTCAACAAGATTACAGCTCAACATAAAAGACATAACAACATAAAAGACATAAGTACACACATTCGAAATTTTCCTGGCAAATTCAAATAGGAACCAAGGCTGTAAGAATGACTTTAATATCCAGTAACCTGTGGTAGTTCTGAACAACAAAATCTCCTGGCTCAAACATTTTTACAATGTCTCATGTGCAATAAAAACCTTATATTGCCTTTCGAAAGTCAGTCTCTGTTAAAGAAACTTTTTGTAATCATATGGACTGCCGTGCATACCTTTTAAACAAATATTTTTGCAATTCATCCTTGATGTCTAAAATGTGTGTCTTTCTTTGAAATCATTTGACATTAAAACCCATCCATTAGGCAGCTGTATCGTATAACTATGATACATGGTCTTCAAGAATCTTACAAAATGAAATAATTAAAATAATGGGTACACATTTTTTGATGGTATCGGCAATAGCAGAAGCCATGTAAATGCATTATGCATGTCGACATGGCAGCAATTTAAAACAATGACCTACTGGAAGAATATATTGTACAAAACATAATTGGTAACACTAATATAACACATGAATACCAGAAAAATGCCTGCTCAAGCATGTTGCATAAAATCGGCTGATGTAGTTAAGCTTTTAGCAATATAAATCATGTACTGCCATGCGCCAGGGGAAAAAAAAAACATTTGCAGAAAGACACACGTGCAACCTCACATACAAAATAATTCAACTATATATGAACTAAACAAATAAACAAAAAAACTAAAACAAAAACACCTGACTTCACTCTACACAAGTTATAAATCTATGAAGCTCCACAGGTAGAATTTGTTGATAAGAATACTCATGCCAATCATTTCCGTATATATATATTAAGTCAGGAAAAAATGACTTTCCAACAAAGACATAACATTTGAAGCTCAGAATCCATCCATCATTTTGTTTTGTTTTGTTGTAGATCAAGAAGTCACAAACACAAGCAAACAAAATCCATAAATGAGTAGACTTTGTTGATTAAAATGTTCATACCAGCCATATCCGTACAGTCAGATAAAAAAAATGTTACTTTTCAACTGAGATACAACTTTTGAAGCTCAGAATCCATCACTCTTCTTTTGTTTTTAGCTCAAAAACAAGTCACAAACACAAGCAAACAAAATTAACCAATAAAAAAGCCTTTCATTGTTCATTTATCATATAATATCCACACTTTTTTCCTTTCAAAATCAGGGCATCAAGTCAAAGCAAGGGGAATGATTGTTGATAAGCACAAGAGCAGATAATCAGGTAGCAGTCGTCATACAGTGATGTCGCCATATTCTCTGTTCCACTGTTCGTACTTCACCAAAGTCTCCATGGGGACACTGCGTCGGATTCTTTTGACAGCTTCCAGGAAGTCGGACATCTTTATGTCTCTCACCTGGAAACAAATCATGATAATTTTTCCCTGATACGTATTTGTGATCATAACTCTACATTCCTGTTTTGTTTATATCTTTGCTTGTTTCTAAAAAATTTGACATCTTTATTTTCCTTTGCTAAAAAAAAAAGAAGAAAAAAAGGTTTACTGGCAAATCACACAGCTCTAAATTACCATCAGCAATACTACTGGATGCATTTGAAGTAAGTAATCTGTACCCTGTTTTCCTTAGCTGACACCAATGGTTAGAGGGAGGGGGGGGGGGGTTTGGGTTGGCATTATCATTCAAACTTCAACATTTAATTTCATCAATACAACACTGATTAATAGAAGACAAGAAAGTACATGTACCTCAAACTATTTCAATAACTCCAAAAATGCCTGGGGTTTATAACCCTACAAACTGAAATTTTTCGTAAAAGTAGCATTCATATCAAAATTGCCTGGGGTTTACAACCTTCCAAACTGAAATGTTTTGGGAAGGGTAATCATCTAAGTGATTACTCATAAATACTTTGGCATTGGTGTATGATATCAAAGAGGCACATACCTTGTTTGCATCCACAGACCGAACCTCAACCATGCTCAGTTCTGAAAAGCAAAGTAGAAAAGAAACAAAAATCTCTAAATTACTTTCTGTTCCAAAATCATATTTCATGTATGTCAGTACCAGTAGCATCACATATGTTTTCACAAAAAATAGATAAATAAGTAAAACAAAATAAGACAAAGGGTGAAACATTTTTAAACCTGATCAAGTCGCAGAATTTTTGTTTGAAACAAGACAAAAACACATTGCATCAAACACGATAAACAAAACTCCCCACTGTTTTAAGTTTAAATGAACAGACTATTCTTGACACCTTATCAGCAATATGTTTCATCATTTCACAAATGTAAGAAATCAACGGAGCAATACCTCTGATGGGTCCCAAAGCTGCATCCTTGGCAAGAGCTGTTAGATCACTGCCAGAGTAGCCTTCAGTTAGACTGTAACAATATCAAGCACAAAACATGCTCAAACTGGAACAATGTCACACATAAAATGGTGCTCAAACTGGAACAATATACAATCTTTCGATCAATCAGTATAATCTACCTACTTTCAAAATATTTTGCTTAGCTGTCCCCATAAATTCAGAGCCTAGGAAAGCCTCTCACTCCCCTCCCCCCCCCCCCCCCCCCCTTTACTTCTCCTTCCATCCCCCAAACACCCCTATGACTTACGTGGCCAGGTGGTTAAGGTCGTTCTGCACCAGGTTGCATCCTTGTTTGGTCAGCAAGTAATTCAGCATCGCCATACGTGTGCCATGGTCTGGTATGGTCACGTACACACGCTTGGGAAACCGTCTGCAAGGCAGTTAACACTGACATTACTCACATAACACACCAATTTTAACCTGATCACTGCCAGTAAATATGTGTATACAAAGCATTACCTATATTCAC
>NC_090261.1:42140101-42203774 GCF_037325665.1 Littorina saxatilis
AACCTTACATTGTCTGTACAAGCAAAAGATTGTACTCACTAGCATGGTCTTTCCATTACCCGGTGGTCCAAACAGCAGCAGACCTCTGGCAGGTGCTCGCAAACCCGTGAACAGCTGAAACAAAACACAGCGGATCAGTAGGTTGCCAATCAAAGAAACAGAGACAGAGTGGAAGACAGAACAGACTGCTGAAGGAAGAGAGAAGAAGGGAAAGAAAAGAACAGAATTCTCGTTCAACAAGGCAGTGGCAGACAGAAAGCACAAGATATGACAACAGACATTTCAAACAGACAAAGGAGACACACAAGGGACTCACACATCAAAGTGAAAAGGCTCAACAGCATAAAATAGGAACATCAACAGGTGACAACAACAAAAAAGATACAGTTGACACCCCCCCCCCCCCCCCTATTAAGACTCCCTCCCTTTTAAGACCTTGATTTTTTTAGACTTTCTGTTCATAGCCTCAGTAAGTTTACCCCCGTTTTAAGACTCCCTCATTTTTAAGACCTGATTTTCTCAGATTTTTTTAGGTCTTAAAAGGGGGGTTCCACTGTACAGAACTACAGACAAGTGTGTTTACAGCCCCAGTGTGCACACTGTTCTCCTTGTTTGTTTGTTTGTTTGCTTAACGCCCAGCCGACCACAAAGGGCCATATCAGGGCGGTGCTGCTTTGACATATAACGTGCGCCACACGCAAGACAGAAGTCGCAGCACAGGCTTCATGTCTCACCCAGTCACATTATTCTGACACCGGACCAACCAGTCCTAGCACTAACCCCATAATGCCAGACGCCAGGCAGAGCAGCCACTAGATTGCCAATTTTAAAGTCTTAGGTATGACCCGGCCGGGGTTCGAACCCACGACCTCCCGATCACGGGGCGGATGCCTTACCACTAGGCCAACCGTGCTGGTACACTGTTCTCCTCTTGTGTTGACTTAACCAGTCACTGATTAGTGCTACATCTTCTATTACTCCTTTCCCTTCCATACTCTCATGGTATAAAACACTTGTTCATGGTCACAAAAACGATTCCATTTGGCCTGGTACCAAGAGACATTAACTTACCCTGAGTTATCTTGGACAATTCACATTGAATACTAACTAACTAAATAACTAGCTCTTAACAAATCACAATTCTCTATACAGTATACAAGAACAGATAATCTAATAAATATTTAAAAAACAGAAACAAAATATAAAGTTAATTCATGGTAGCCAACAACCAAGACTTACCTCTGGTCTTAGGGCAGGCAGGATGACAATCTCCTGCAAGGCCTGCTTAGCTGTTTCTTGACCAGCTACAAAAGAGGAAAACATACAGTTACATTTCAGAAGAGTGAACTTCAACTGTGATTGACCAGAAGTAGAAAAAAAAAATTGGAACTGTAAAAATCTTTAAAATCTACCAAAAATGTTGAAGATATTTTGAAACCAACGGTTACCTCCATCCATTACATGCAAGAGCAGTGCAGTATGTGTGTCTTGTCTTGTGTTTTGCGTTATGTGTTGTAATGATGTGCTGTGCTCTGTTCTACCAAGCTGTGCTATGCAGGATTAAGTTATACAGAGTGCGTGTGTGTGTGTGTGTGTGTGTGTGTGTGTGTGTGTGTGTGTGTGTGTGTGTGTGTGTGCATGTGTGTGTGTGTGTGTGTGTGTGTGTGTGTGTGTGTGTGTGTGTGTGTGTGCATGTGTGTGTGCATGCCTGCATGCGTGTGTGTGTGTGTGTGTGTATGTGCTAGTGTATGTGCGTGCATGTGTGTGTAAATGTCTGTCTGTATTTTTGTAGTGTGTGCATGAATGGAAGTCTCCCCCCCCAAAAAAAGCAACAGTGGGTTGAGTATATCCACTGTGACAATATCTTTTTTCAAAAAGTGTTAGTTGTAAAGACACAAAAAATTGCAAACATCAGATACTGACCAACATCCTTGAAGTCCACTCGAGGGCCGCTGTCCACTATCTCACTGAGAATGAGATCTGCCAGCTTCTTGTCACAGTTCTTCAGTTTCACGTTTGATACGTCTCGATTTCCATCGTTGTTTTTCAACGTCTGAAAAAAGGAACATGCAGAACATCCTTTACACAGTAAAACAATCATGCTTTTTTTCTTAACCTACTGCAAAAGAGAGTTTGTTTCTTCGTTCATGGGCTGAAACTCCCACGGCTTTTACGTGTATGACCGTTTTTACCCCGCCATTTAGGCAGCCATACGCCGCTTTCGGAGGAAGCATGCTGGGTATTTTCGTGTTTCTATAACCCACCGAACTCTGACATGGATTACAGGATCTTTTTCGTGCGCACTTGGTCTTGTGCTTGCGTGTACACACGGTGGTGTTCGGACACCGAAGAGAGTCTGCACACAAAGTTGACTCTGAGAAATAAATCTCTCGCCGAACGTGGGGACGAACTCACGCTGACAGCGGCCAACTGGATACAAATCCAGCGCGCTACCAACTGAGCTACATCCCCGCCCGCAAAAGAGAGTCTTTCCCCCTTCTTACTTATGAGCTTAAAGCGTTTTTATTTGGTTCCATTATCTCAGCGTTTTTTTCTTTGCCTGAACATTTCCCTGTTATCAATTTCTCAGAGACACACTTGAACAGCATGGTGTATTACTGAGTCAAACTACATGTAATACCTCTGATACTGAATTTACTCTCCCCTTTTTTCTGAATAAAAAAGACAACTGAGATTGCAGTGTTGTGAAATGTGTGGAAAAACATACAACTATCATAGCTGCCAACCTTCTGAAGTCAAAATCCAGGAGCCAGGGGGTCCAGGGGGACCGTTTAGTCTTGAACATAAGCAGGGAGAAGTTGTAAAATTCGGGAGATTTCCGGAAAATCCAGGAGGGTTGGCATCTATGTACTATTTCCTCCATTAATGAACACAGCATCTAAAATGGTTCTTATCTACTCCCAGGAACCAAATGCTTTACAGAAGCTCCAATTTTGCACCGACATACAAAAATGGATGAAACAGAAAAGAAATTAAACGTGGAACCTTAATTTCTGCATACATCGTTTCATTGAAGTACAAAGACAAATACATGTAACTTATAGAGCTTACATCTGGCTGTGAAGACTGCCGAGAGTGAGTGGGTCGTCTCCCAGGGTTTGGAGACATATTTGACAGCTTTCTCTCCTTGCTGCCAGACTTTTTGCGAGGCAAAGTGTTGCTTTTGTGAACTGTTATGGCCTGGCGACCTACTCTCATTGGCTTCGTCGACACTGTTATAATCCATGGGGAAAAAAACACAACTCCACCATAAGATCACTTAAGTCACATGCTAATGTAATTTGTTTTTTTAATTAAATAAATGCATAGCTCTACAGTGAAAGATGACTGTATAAACTCAAATATGTACATCTCTTTCAAACATGCAATGAATTTCACAAGCCTAATGGTACAAAAATATTGAACAGTACTGGAAACTGATAATGCACAGCCATTACGAATAAATGCGGTTATGAAAAGTTCAGCTTGAAAAATATATAAATTTGTCTCTGAAATTTCATAAACAATTCTACAATGAATGACTATATTAATGTGCAGGAATAAAATCACACAAACACAACAGAACCGCAACACCCACTAACACAACATAGAATGAAAGAAAAAGAACAACACCAGCTTACTTTAAAAAAAAATTTTTAAAAATCAAGAAGATGTGAATGCTCTATACAGTGGAACCCCCCTATTAAATAAAGCCCTACATAAATCTAAGAAAGTCTCAAATGAGGGGTCTTCAAATAGAGTACATTTACAGAGGCTATGACCAGGCCAGTTCTCAAGAGGGGGGGTGGGGGGGGGGGGGGTAAAAAATGGGGGTTCCACTGCACATGCAGAGTTCAAACAAAGGACAGACATAGCAAATACAGCATGAATGTATAAACAAATAAGAAAAGATAGGTGTGACAACAGTTTGAACTGCACTTTAGATGCATAGCTAAACTTTTGTTTGAGATCAGCTGACATGAGAAAGTTCTCAACACCTATCACTATTACACTCTTTTCTCTACTGTAACCTACAACAGACACTAAACTGATCTACACAGAACTAAAAAAAACCATAGTAACTACCACCCTAACTGCAGCCCCTCCCCCCTTCCCAAAACACAGTCAATAAGATAGCGTATCCCTCCCGTAGCACTCTGGTGTAAATGTTCATTGTATCCGACTTACGTTATACAAAACTCCATAAAAACTCCGTCGGGTTTGAATGGGTTATGGAAGAGGGGCCTTTTCTTGCAAAACCTCATAGAAATATTGGAGGGGCCAATTACTAGCGAGGGGTGTGAAGGGACAAGAGCATGTTACCACGTGTTTCCGACAGAGTTATATTCGGAATTCGTCTATTCAACCAATACAGCCCAGTCCCCCCCCCCCCCCCCCCCAAAAAAAGTCTTTAAACAAGATGAAGGTACCTTGAGGCTGTGAATGAGTGCGGTCAGCGTTTGATGCTTTAGTTTTGGGGACGGCCCCCACTGGACGAGGCGTACTGCATAAACGTATGTCATCCCCCTGCGAGTGTTTTCTGCTATCAGCACTCCTTTCACCTCTCCTTTCAGAGGACACTCTCATTTGTTGCAACAACTTGTCTGGACCACAGCAAACAATAACAACACCATAGATAAATCAAAATAAAAAGCAAAAATAATAGCAGCCCCACAACATCATACTGAGACAACAATGAAAATAAAATGGACATGTATACAAACGGTGTCTGATACAGTTATAGGAGCTTAGACAATACAAAACCTGTGTGCAAGACCAGAATGTTGTGAGCTTGTACAACTTGGCAAACAAAGTCCACCATCTACACATAAAAAACTACAGCATGCATCTGAAATCTAAAAAACAAAGCAACATACAATAACACTGCAAACAAACATGGTTGAAGCAGGGTCACCTCTCAGAATACATTTCACAACAACAAACCATCAACACACAGATATATATATATATCTGAGGGGCTGGTGCCGGCAATCCCGCCTGACAAGTTCCTGACCCCTCAAAAACCAGGACGTCTCATTCGTCCACGTCAATCTTCCAGAGACTTTAGCACCTCGAATCCAGTAGACAACTACATCAGGAACAATAGCAGATGCTTCACTGTGCCACGCTGTAACACTGAGCAATACAGACATTCGTTTTTTCCAAAGACTGTAGTGGCCTGGAACCAATTAGATGAAGAAACTGTAAACTCGGCATCGACCGAGAGCTTCAAGTCGGCGCTGGCAGTAGCCAGACGACGATAAAGAACTAGCTGCGCACCCCCACTCCGCTGCAACAATGCCAGACATCTGGATGACTTGTTCTACAAGTGCAGCGTAACAGACAGATACAGATACAGATACAGATATATATTCAAAGAAGAAAGGTTTAAAAGGTGGGTTTTTTTTGTTTTACATTTTAATTATAACCATATCATATGGTACAAAACACAGATTCTCTACACTCATGGGCTGAATTGGTCATCCTCTGTAACCCTACACTAAATTTATGCTGCCATGCATGTTTTCACAGCGTGATGTTAAAGCCCCAGTATGACTAAAATGGTTTACAGAACGATTTAAATCTTCTCATGAAAAAAGCAGTTCGAACCTTATCGAACACACTTGCAATAGCATTTAATAGTTCGTTTGAATGGCTATTTAGCTCGCGTAAACCACACACCTGTTTTCGTGGTTTATCTAACCCCTGAGCCATCGTGAACCCGTGCGATCCACTTTCCTTTTTTTCACAATTTAGTAGTCAGTTTGTGATTTCAATGCGACTCGTTGTATGCAATAGCACGTTATTGTGTACCTCTGAATCTAAAACGCAACAAACAGCTGCAAGTCACACAAACTGAGCAGTGGCGGGTGACCGTTCAAAAAAATCTGGCGACACGCAGAACATTCTTCTGTTACAAGAACCACGTTTTGCGGGACACACTTCCAGGCTATCTTTTTTTAAACTTTCAAAACTTCGAGTTGTACTGATCTTGTCTTGATGAAAAAAGAATTCTTTTGTGATTTAAGAATGTTTGTGTAACAAGCTGTCAATTTATTATTTAGTTTTTAAAAGTTAGGTCTAGCGCCAAAACGCGCTGCCCGATTGTCTGATCAGACAATCCGGCTCGCCACACAAAAATAAATTCTTTGAAAATTGCTCGCTCTAAATTGTTCGATGTTCTCAAGCGGTGAGTGTTCAAACGAAAGGGTGTTTGAACTGTGTGTAAAAGCCTGACAGTGTCTGTGATGGTTTACGGGAGGCTTACTGTGCCTTTAAATATTATTTACAGCATTTTGATTACAACAAAATTTATTCACAGTAAAGATGGTAATCAAAGTATTTTTTTCAATAACAGCTACACTGTTAAGACCACTCTTAGAGTTAGACTGAAGACAGTACAGGTACAGACATCACAGCCCTGAGAGAAAAAAAACAGACTACACTGAGCAGCAAATAAAATCACACAGTACAGAAAGGAAACATGAACACAAAAAAGCACTTGATAAAATGTATACCTAATACTTCCAGCCTGTCTTTGGCCATCACCAAGTTGGTCATCATCTTCTCTTTCAAGCGTTTGGCTCGCTGGAATGTTTCACCTGGAAAAAAGATGAGCAAGGAAGTTTCCACACAAATTAAACAGCAAGATGACAAGTCTCACTGTTTAAATAAAACACTTTTCTTTAATACGACAACTTTCCAACCTTTCATATTCATGGTATGGAGAAAGTGATGGTTGTGTTTTTTTTTTACCACTTTCGTGTGTGATAATCCATAAGCTCTAGAAGGAAATGTATTATTTATGGATTAGGGCAATCTTACCGACCTTTTTTTCCTGAAACTTTTATTGGTACCACTCCCAAAAAATAATTAGTTTGATAGAGAATGGGACATTTACTATTTAGCACTCCATACCCACAGAAAATAAAGAGTGTGTGATCTGCACCAAGGGAAATAACCAACAAAAACAAAACAACACCTACCAGTCCTACTTTTTACATTTAGTCAAGTTTTGACTAAATGTTTTAACATAGAGGGGGAATCGAGACGAGGGTCGTGGTGTATGTGTGTCTGTCTGTGTTTATTTTTGAAACTTTATATTAAATTACATATTCTTACCCAACTCACATAGATAGCAGATTGCTAATTAAGGTGGTGGGGAAATATTCACAGTCAATATCTTGTAAGTACTTGTCCGGCAGCAACTATAGCCGGCAGACCATGTGTACTATAATGGCGGGTACTTGATATATCCCGCAGATAGAAATTCATGAATACGACCTTGGACGTCCAATAAGCTGCATACATAACTTCTGCAAGTCTTCCATACTTGAGTACAGCTAAAGAAGAGGCCCACACTCTGACTTCTTGAGTCCGTGCTGCCTGAAGAGGGAGGACTGACTGCCCCCCCCCCCCCCCCCCCCTTTTCTTGCCATCACTTGTAGGCATGTCTAATCAATGTTGCAGTCCATCTAGCTACGGTTGACTTCGCTAAGTCATTGCCTCTACCAGTGTTGATGGATATGAACAAGAGCCTTTGTTTTGGTGATCTAAACGGAACAGTGCGAGTCAGAAAAGCTTTCAAAACTCGAAATGGTCAATTGGTTAAAAATGGCTCTAACGGAGCCAAAATATTGCTCAGCGGTTTGAATTGTATTATCGGAGCTGGTTTATGCTTATTTGCGAGAAAATTTGAACGAAACCTAAGAGCCATAGATCCGTCTTTCTCCAAAGAGATGTCTATAGCAAAACCAGACAGACAATGCACTTACTTCCACTTCTGGAAGAAGCTAGTAGAGTAACCATGACCGCTTTCCGTGTTAGATTAGCAAGGCTAGCTTTTGTAACGGCTCAAAGAATCCGATCTCAAATACTCCAAAACTAGGAGCAAATCCCAAGTCGGGACGGGAGATTTGTTTTCAGCAAACCGAAGGGAGGCTCCCTTTATCACGCTGGCGATAACGCCCCTAAGTGAAATAGTGCAACCTAGCTGTTACAGTGTAACTGATATCGCGTATCGTCTTACTTCAAAGAAGTAGGAGAAAATTCCCTGGCCAGAAAGCCAGGATGTGGTTCGCCACCTGCATTGAACGGGAAGAAGTGGAGTTCTTTCCGTTAACATTACGCCATTTGGTCCAAGTCAGCCAAATGTGAGGTGTAAATCGAAGACGTTCAACCCCTATGGGATCTCTGAACCAAATCCAGAGTTGAGGCCGAAGCCCCTGAGCGTCTGTATGATTCCCGTACAATTGCCTAAAGGATGTTCGTCAAATCCGGTGTAACCGGAAGCGGTTCCGTAGTTAGAACAAAAGAATAAGTTAAGTTCATAGGCTTGGTGTTAACCGAGGCCTACGGATAGCGCTCAGCGAGTGATGCGCTACTTGCGCAGGTGACGCAAGCCAAGGCAATGCCGCAGCAGGTGCTTCACCGAGCGCTGGAGTGGTGGAAAATGAGAATCATTTGGGAAAACTTTCGCAAGTTCAAATGCCACCGAGGGATGCTCTAAGAACTTAAAAGTTCGAAGATTTTCCTGAGAAGGCTCAAATCAGCAAAGCTGAAGGTGGAGGAACAGCAGATGACGACGCTACCACTACTCCCTCAGGGAAATATTGTGTAGTGACCTCTGCGGCTAAGGACCAACTTAGTTGGCAGCTTAACCGGAAGTCGAAAAAGGGGCATCGCCATCTGCCTGAGGCATCGTCTTCCACATCCTCATCATCCTGTTCCGGAGTATCCCAACAATCATCGAAAGTGTGAGATCCGGAAATCAGCCTGAGAAGGCGCAAAATCAGCCAAAGCTGAGGGTGGAGGAACAGCATATGACGATGCTACAGCTACCCCCTCAGGGAAATAGCGTGTAGTAACCTCTGCTGCTAATGCCAACAAAGATGGCAGCTTAGCCGGAAGTCGAAAAGGGGCATCCCCATCTGCCTCCGAAGCATCGTCTTCCATATATCCTCTTCATCCTGTTCCGGAGTATCCCAACGATCATCGAATGGATGGGATTCGGAAATCATCCCCACAGAGGCAACATCGGCCAAAACCGGAAGAGGTTGGGAAAAAAACCGGAAGATGGAAGTCCTTGACCGGATCCTCCATCGACCTGCCTCATGCCAGCTGAAACACTGGAAGCGGAAGTGGATGCAGCCTGTGCAACAGCAGCAGAAATCGCAAAAGCGGAACTGGAAGCCGAAGGCTGATGAATGCCAACCGCCAACACGGAAGTGTTATCGGCGGAAGGCAATACCATCCTGCCACCGGAAGCCGCAGCCGCGGAAGCGGAACCAGCAGTGGATTGGTAAGCATCAGCATCAACCGGATCCAACGAATGGCGACCGGAAGACACTGTTGTCCTACTACCGGAAGTAGCGGACACATGCTCTTCACATCCCAACCCGTTTGTAACGAACCCGTGCGAGCGACCGTGCGTTACCTACTCCGGAAGGGAGCAGCAGAGAAGCCTAACTTGCTATTTGTTCACAATCAGCAGTTAACATGTCCTGAACCTCAGAATAAACAATGACAAAAAGAGGACAAGAAGCTCCTCTCGCTTAACTTCATTATGGTTGTAACACCTGTGGTTATTAACCGAAGCTGAAATGTCAACTGAGGGAGAAGCGGTATCTATCAACAATAGAATAGAATGCTGCTTATCAGGTTAAAGTCTCAAACCAAAGACGACTTCTCGCTAAGGAACCTTTTAGAACTTTGAGAGCTATGAGTAGTAGAAGAAGTTCGTGGTTTAGCGCCAGGTTTAACCGTTTTGCCCAATTGAGAAACAGGTGAGCATGCAAGTCTGCTTGGCAGAGCTCTTAGTTTTCTCTTTATGTCTAGGTTGTCGGCCATTTTGAAAGTAAAAAATGGCGGACAACTGTTACAAAAGACAAGTGGCAAAACTTTCAAAAACACTAAGAAATCTTCTCGTAATACAAAAAAGGAACGCTCTCACCGATTCCTGAAGAAGTGAAGAAGGACGTTGATATGTTACCAAGATTCGATGGCCTTCCCTGAAAGATAGGCCGATGGCTTAAGAAAAAGCCTGAGCACCTCAAACACGTCATGCAACGTGGGTTGAAGGAAAAGGAATGAGTGTCACCGGTGTATGTCCGGCGCATGCGCAGGACATCGGTAGGGGAGGTAACTACCATGGACCATACCTTATTTGGTATAGAGTTTTGATTTTAAGAGTTACCTCCCGTGTTACCATGGATGAGTGCTTCAATACCTTAGCAACAAAATGAAGTTATTGCTATCTATGTGAGTTGGGTAAGAATATGTAATTTAATCAAAAAACATATGATATGTTTGGATTAAAAACACGCTCAGAAAGTTAAAACGAAGAGAGGCACAGAAAAGCGTGCTATGCAGTACAGCGAAACCACTACCGCGCTAAAAAGGCTCGTCAGTTTCACTCCGTTTTGCACAAGCGGCGGACTACGGTCATTGTGAAAAAATGCAGTGCGTTTAGTTTTATTCTGAGTTCCACAGCTTGACTAAATGTAGTAATTTCGCCTTACGAGACTTGCTTTTTTTTATCATGTTACCCTAATCTAACATATTTAGAGGTGGGTGTGGGGGGGTCGGTTTGTTCAAATACCTTCCCCACCGACGTCCACTGCTATGCCTTTCTCCAGCTCATGGATTCCCTTCTTGTACATTTCCACTGCAATGTCTTTGCGCGCTGAAACAAGAGAACAAATTCATATTAATCCAGGCACAGGATTCACATGAAAATTGTGTCAACGACATATTTGTTCCCAGGCATTGTACTGGTTCAAAGTTAATTGGAAACATGAACGTTGAAATCAGGACGGGGGGGGGGGTTTACTTTTCTGTTTTACAATAATATGAATCATGATTACCAATTCAGTGATGCTTTTTAACAATATGGCCAGCAAAAGGCATTATTTTTCTGTTGCTCAGATGGCCAAGGGTGAAGGGATAAGACTAATTAGGGACAAACAAAAACTTGAACTGTAGCGGTGTGTAGTATAAAAAGTGACAGGAACAGTTTACCAATATGTATAGTTTCGTGTATAGTTTCTGTTGGTTTCAAGACAGGCATGGGAATTGAAAATTGTAAAAAAGGCGGAAAATTTATAACTGAAGACGCGAAGCGTCATGTCGACGGCGCGAAGCGCCTAGCCTTACTAGGGGGGTCCGGGGGCATGCCCCCCCGGAAATTTTTTTCTCCAAAGAACCCAGATGGTGCAATCTGGTGTCATCTGAGCTCCAAGTTTGCCATTAAATTCTGTTCTTAGAATCAGAGTTTTTAGTACAAAAATGTACCAATTTTTGCTTTTTTGAAGAAAAAAATATATACATGTATTATATGGTTTAAATTTGTTAAAAAATTGATCTGAGACAAACAGGAACATGTAACTTGTAACACAATCTGTGCAATCTGGTTTACTTTCAAACATACAAGTTCAAGTAACTGAGGCGGGCGGTAGCAGTGCGTGAACAAAGTACGGAAAGTTTTCGCGGGCTTTTGCGCAAAGGCCAAAGTAACCGGTGCTTTTTTTTGTGTGCCTCCCCCCTTTATTTTTTCGGCGGACACTTTTGCATTTTCGGCGGAACAAAAAAACAAATTCGGCGGAAATCCGTCGTTTGGCGGACAATTCCCATGCCTGCAAGAGTAGAAACTGTCACAAACATCTATGTACATGTATCAACTAAAATGTGTAACAAAAAGGCTTTCAGAGAGTACCAGGCATTTGAAATTGAAGTTCCACATAAATACAACTTAAAAGTAAGAAGTCTGTGATTCTGTCTGTTGCACTTGCAGCTCAGCAACACTGTACAGCCAGGCACCACCAGATGTGATTAACCAAGAGAACATAACCCAATAAACTCCTACAACCAGAAGCTGATCAATAAATTTCCTCTGCTGCGGAGCTATAGTACATCAATACACCTGGCACTGTTCTGCCCAACACGTCTTCCCTTTAGTTTTATCAGAAGGCTTTGATAGCTTAAAAAACAAAACACTGACATAAAACAGCAATAAAACCAGCATGACAATTGACATAAATTAAACAGAGACAAAAGCAGCATGTCACTGCAACTGATCATGAGTTAGTTTGGGTACCGGTTAGTTTCAGCTGATGTGAAAGTGATGCTGAATGAACTTAGATCTGCGTACAACAGCAAATCACGGAACAGGTTGATTCAGGTTTAACCACTGTTTCCTCAAGATGGACAAGTCAACATTATTTGGCGAACCAAACGGTCCAGCATCCCCATTTCATAGCAACAGAGTGAGACTGAATGTAAACAAACCTGAGTCCTCTTCATCGATCTTGAGAGCACGGGAGATGTACTCGAATGCCTTCCTGTGGTGATGCTTCTGGAGCGCTAAGGCAGGCTCCCCGGGACCTACCCCGTGTCGGCCCTTGTCGTTGGATGCCATGGGAGACGACAGACAAGGAGATTCCTCATCAGACGCCCTCGAGCCAGCTGACCGCAGAGTCAAAGCTCGTCTGCTGCGGCAGCGGAGGAGCACCAGAACGATCCAAAGCTGGTACGCTAACGTCCGTAAAACGGCGAAAATGAACAAAAGCGGGGCTGCAAAAACGCGGATGTTTTGCCCGTGGAAAGATCTGTAGTTGCGGTTCGGCGGTTTCTTGCCTTTACCGTCTCTTCGCCGTCCAAAGCCTCTCGGAGGCCCGGGTCCCTTTCGCTGCATAATCGAAGCATTCCGCCATGTTCTGGCACTGGCTGCCGGGAAAACAGGAAGTGTGCAAATGACGTCATTTTGGGGAAACCCCCCTCTACATTGGGAAATCTCGGTAGTCGGGCAGGAAAAGCAAGTCTGAGCTTGCTGTGACTGTGCGTGTGTTGTGCATGTTGCGATGAGGTCAGCAGCAGTTTAGTCAGCAGACCCAACCTGAGAGATGCGAAAAAGAATGACTAGTTCAACTAGTACATGTAGTTGTGTCCCGTCAGGTAATGTTTGAGTCCTGCTCTTTTGACTTTGGAAAGCCATTTCAAAATTCATGAGAATACAGTCATTATTATGGTGCTCGATTTTATTTGTGTCAGTGTGTGTGTGTGTGTAGTTAATCTGTCACCCTTATACAATCAAAATGTGTGATATATCATACAGTAATGGGTGTTCACACGTATGCAGTACTGAGTTGTAGTTTCTTTGTTCACTTACTTATTAATAATTCATCATGTTATGTATTTATCACCAATAAACACTTGCATTATCCACACACACACACACACACAAACATTCACTGGACACACAAATAATACATCTAAAGAAAAAAGCCATACAAAATGTTCAGGTAATATTTTTATTCCCCATCCATAGTTGCATCTTTCATGAGGGAAAAGCAGAGCAATAACCTTTCATTTAACAATGTCACAGATAACACCATTCACTCTTTTTCAGAAAACAAACTTGCATAGTCTCTCACTGTCTCACACACACACACACACACACACACACACACACACACACTCTCTCTCTCTCTCTCTCCCTCTTTCACCCACACACACACCCACACATTCAAAGATCAAATCTGCCAATGTAACTACCTGTAGCAACAGCAACTACACAACAAAAATTAGGTGATTCGTTAAAAGCTAACTAACAACAGCTTACACCTCTATCAACAAAATGCACTAAATGATATACGCATGGGTGCAACCTGGAAAATTCCAAAAACCGGCAAAAGTTGGGGTCCAGCTTTTTTAGTATTTAAAATGCCAAAAAAAAACTCTCCTGGAACAAAAACATCGGCAGCCGATGAAACCAAAAACCGGCTGCCGGCGTGTAGCCGGCAGAGTTGCACCCATGTATACGTTGAATAGAGCAGGCTAGCTTAAAAGCATGATTATCATGTATTAACATGAAGGCAAGCAAACATTGCTGGGTTGTTCTACAGAGCTGCATTGGTCCAGCTTGCGACATGAATTTTCCGTTTTTTTAATGCTTAATTTGTTTATCAAATAGAAAATGAATGCATTCTCTTCATTTATGTCATACTCTATTTAATTAATGATACAAACACCTTTTTAAAGTTTAGTATCCATATTCTGTCTGTCCAATTTGTGTTAAAACAAGAAGGGCAAAGCCCATACGACTCACATGCTTGACCTTGACTAAACCTAGCAATGACATCATACACTAAGAACTGCTTTACACATTTTTCCTACCAAAATACATGTGACCTTGACCCAAGGTCAAGGTCATCCAAGGTCATGCAACACAAAGCTGTTAATTCAAGACATAGGAAGTACAATGGTGCTTATTGGCTCTTTCTACCATGAGATATGGTCACTTTTAGTGGTTCACTACCTTATTTTGGTCACATTTCATAAGGGTCAAAGTGACCTTGACCTTGATCATATGTGACCAAATGTGTCTCATGATGAAAGCATAACATGTGCCCCACATAATTTTTAAGTTTGAAACAGTTATCTTCCATAGTTCAGGGTCAAGGTCACTTCAAAATAGGTATACAATCCAACTTTGAAGAGCTCCTGTGACCTTGACCTTGAAGCAAGGTAAACCAAACTGGTATCAAAAGATGGGGCTTACTTTGCCCTATATATCATATATAGGTGAGGTATTGAATCTCAAAAACTTCAGAGAAAATGGGAAAAATGGGAAAAATAGCTGTTTTTTAGACAACATTTATGGCCCCTGCGACCTTGACCTTGAAGCAAGGTCAAGATGCTATGTATGTTTTTTGGGGCCTTGTCATCATACACCATCTTGCCAAATTTGGTACTGATAGACTGAATAGTGTCCAAGAAATATCCAACGTTAAAGTTTTCCGGCCGGCCGGCTGGACGGACGACTCGGGTGAGTACATAGACTCACTTTTGCTTCGCATGTGAGTCAAAAATGGGGGGGGGGGGGGGGAGGGGGGGGGAATAAAAATCATGTTACACTCTCTGGATGCCATGCTATAGGATTAATGTATTTAAAATATTTCAGACACTCAGTCTGTGCAAGTATTCATTCTTGTTTCTGTAAACCAGGAAATTGTTCGGTAATACATGTTGCATTTATCAATTAAATCAAACAATTACAAATGGCACAATTCAAATTGTAAAAGAACATGTGGTTACTTTTAACAACTCTGTACAAATTGGGTAAAAATTACCTGCATATTCTCAACAACAAAAAAACAAAGAAAGAAAAAAAACAAAACACTCACATGAATAAAGTATCATGAATTTGTTTGATATTTTTTTCTTCATAATGTTGACAGTAAAATCAAGGACATAGGAAACTGGTTTGAAAAATTGTCACAAAGTCAACGGATTGTGCACATTTTTACCCCTGAAGTTTGTCATGTGTTTCTCTGGTAAAACAAAAATATGGGTTGAAGAAGATTCTATGTCCAAGGTAGATCTTTTTACATTTAGTCAAGTTTTGACTAAATGTTTTAACATAGAGGGGGAATCGAGACGAGGGTCATAGTGTATGTGTGTATGTGTGTGTGTGTGTGTGTGTGTGTGTGTGTGCGTGTGTAGAGCGATTCAGAGTAAACTACTGGACCGATCTTTATGAACTTTGACATGAGAGTTCCTGGGTATGATATCCCCAGACGTTTTTTTCATTTTTTCGATAAATGTCTTTGATGACGTCATATCCGGCTTTTTGTAAAAGTTGAGGCGGCACTGTCACACCCTCATTTTTCAATCAAATTGATTGAAATTTTGGCCAAGCAATCTTCGACGAAGGCCGGACTTCGGTATTGCATTTCAGCTTGGTGGCTTAAAAATTAATTAATGACTTTGGTCATTAAAAATCTGAAAATTGTAAAAAAAAATAAATTTATAAAACGATCCAAATTTACGTTCATCTTACTCTTCATCATTTTCTGATTCCAAAAACATATAAATATGTTATATTTGGATTATAAAATAGCTCTGAAAATTAAAAAAATTAAAAATTATGATCAAAATTAAATTTTCGAAATCAATTTAAAAACACTTTCATCTTATTCCTTGTTGGTTCCTGATTCCAAAAACATATGGATATGATATGTTTGGATTAAAAACACGCTCAGAAAGTTAAAACGAAGAGATAAGAGGTACAGAAAAGCGTGCTATGCAGCAAAGCGAAACGACTACAGCGCTGAAGAGGCTCGTCAGTTTCACTCTGTTTTGCACAAGCGGCGGACTACGGTCATTGTGAAAAAATGCAGTGCGTTCAGTTTCATTCTGTGAGTTCGACTGAGCTTGACTAAATGTTGTATTTTCGCCTTACGCGACTTGTTTTTTTCTTTTCTTATGTAATACATGCCATGGTGTCAACACGTGTGATGAGAACAAGAACATGCAAATTCATACATTATCTCATATTTAATACATTGTTAAACAACCAAGAAAAAGAAAACCTGCATAAACAGTTGCCTGGAAAATGTCTTAAATGCTGCCCCAAGAAAGTCAGTGACATGAGTGGTCATTGTACACTGTTGCTGACACATTTAGACATTATATGTACAAATAAAACTAAAAAAAGAAACAAACAAAAACAGTTGTGTGTTCATAGTCGAACAGAAAAATGTGATAGATCACTACAAAAACTTCTGTTCTTGATCGTTACCATGCAATATGAAAATCATCTTGCGCTCACCTCATGAACAATTTACATTAACAATTCAGCACCACAATGAACAACAATATTCCACATGAGTTCTGATTCATTGCAATTTCAAACACATGCTCAATGCAGTTTTTGAAAATACATTGTCACTTGCTGTTTTATGACCAAGGGACAAAAACAATCAGAAAATAAAGAGAAGCTTCTTGGAGTAAACAAAGATTGCAATATGCAATGCATGCACACATCCCCAACACACATACGTGTAAATATGCATGGCATGATGTTAAAAATGTTAAATACATCATGTCAGTGTAACAGGATCTGCCCCATCCTCTTCGTACACTTGATAGCTGGTGCCTTGAAAGGAACAAACAGCAACAACATCTCAACAAAACTAACAAACATTTTTTTCTTTCTTTCTTTCTTTATTTGGTGTTTAACGTCGTTTTCAACCACGAAGGTTATATCGCGACGGGGAAAGAGGGGGGAGATGGGATAGAGCCACTTGTTAATTGTTTCTTGTTCACAAAAGCACTAATCAAACAAGAAGAGCAAACGCTCGATCGAGTCACTTTCGCAGTTCTGAATATTATATGAGGCATCAGATGGACAGGAAGAAATTGCTATTCACAACACAATGAGTCACGTTCACATAAAATTTGAGCCCGGTCACTTTTATAGTTTCCGAGAAAAGCCCAACGTTAAGTTGTGTGTTGCCGAACAGAAAAGGCTAGTTATCTCCCTTGTTTTTCTGATAACGTTCGTAAAAGGCTACAGATGTAAATACTTTGATGTAAAGAATAATCCTACAAAGTTTCAATCACATCCGATGAACTTTGTCAAAGATATAAAATGTCTAATTTTTCCTTTGACGCTGACCTGTGACCTTGAAAAAGGTCAAAGGTCAACGAAACCATCGTTAAAGTGTAGAGGTCATTGGAGGTCACGACTAAACAAAATATGAGCCCGATCGCTTTGATAGTTTCCGAGAAAAGTCCAACGTTAAGGTGGTGTCTACGGACGGCCGGCCGGACGGCCGGCCGGACAGACTAACACTGACCGATTACATAGAGTCACTTTTTCTCAAGTGACTCAAAAATTGCTCCAGGGGCTTGCAACGTAGTACAATATATGACCTTACTGGGAGAATGCAAGTTTCCAGTACAAAGGACTTAACATTTCTTACATACTGCTTGACTAAAATCTTTACAACCATTGACTATATTCTATACAAGAAACACTTAACAAGGGAAAAAGGAGAAACAGAATCCGTTAGTCGCCTCTTACGACATGCTCGGGAGCATCGGGTAAATTCTTCCCCCTAACCCGCGGGGGGCAAACATTTTTGTTCCTATTGTCTCAGCTTCAAGAGTTTGAAAAGGGTACAGTGTGAGAAAAACAAGTAAATGCATGGCACACAGGTGTAAAACTTACCTGTATCATTTACAAACAAAGCTCGCTTTTTTCCCTGGTCTAAATGAGGCAATTTAAATCTCATCTAATTCATTCATTTGTGTCCTCACAGTTTGAGAAGCTGAGGAAATAATAAGCAAAAATAATAATAAGCACTGTGTAACCAATAAATGGTGAGACCCAAAAATACCCTAATGGACTACTCTAAATGACATGATATATACATAGTTAACAAGTCACGAGCAAGCATACAGTTTAAATAACAATGTGCCTCAGTTGTAATACAATGAAAAATGTGCACTAAAACAAAGTGCTTCAACGCAGTAATAAGCATAATCTTTTTCTCTTTTGTATTAGCTACTCGCCACAACTGTAACTGACAATTCTAATGCTGCCTCTATCAGGTTTTTAGTCAGCTCTGGGAGGGAATATATATTAATGCCCTGAAGTTGTTCAAATTTGCATTTTCTCAGTGCTGACTGTATGAATAAACCATCAATGTTTTAAATGTTTGCCAATACAGCTGTACACCCGTACACTGTATGATATCGGAACAGTTTATCACCAGATCCCCAATTTATTTGTGGCTGTAATTTTCTGTGTCTTGGTCATTGTTTGAATAATTCATTTCTGGAATCAGTTGATCACACATTTGATTTTGAGTCTGTCTTCAAGAGCAGGGTGTGTATCTAAGCATCTTTTGTAGCATCCATTTTATCAATATACGGCTGAACCATCTCAAAAACGCTAGAGCTGAGAAGGGTGCCCGTGTCGTCAAAGCGCACTCCTTCCAACACTCCGCTGGCAAAGAGACTGTTCAGGGACAGCAGGTTATTGGCAGAGGAGAGAGAAACCAAGGTCCCCGACGGCAGGTTATTGCTGACACCTGGCACACTGTCGCTATTGATGCTAACACGCTTCTGCAAGATGGGTGGGCCCATTTCTGCAGGCTCTCGTTTCAGCTGATCGTTCACCTTTACATAAGTGATACTGGGCTGTTCCTTAGCCAGCTGCGGGTTCTGAGGTTCATCCACGACCCAAGGAGAAAAAACTTTTAATTTTCTGCGAGTAGTAGGTCCTCCGCTACTGCTGCTACCAACTCGGTCAGAACTAGGCCGGCGCGGCGTTTCCAGAACTCTGATGTTTGAATTAGCCACATTGGGTACCCCTGTGGTAGCAGTGTTCCATTCTGATGTCGGGACAGAAACTGCCCGTGGAGCGTCTGACAGCAAGGTCAAGCTGGTGAGATCTCCTCCGCTGCTGAGAGCTTGCTGAGCGTCATGCACATACATGACAACGTCGGACGATGGACCCTGCTGCGTGCGGAGGTACACCACTTCACCCGTCAAAAGATCCTTGGCCAGAACAAGGTCGTCCTGCTGATGCAAGGGGACTCCATCCTGCACACTGGCTGCTGCTGCAGCGGTGTTAGCGTTAAGGGGGCAGGTGACAGTGACAGGCAGGTGGCTGTCCATCGGCTCAATTTTGTATTCTTCAGCCCCAGGATCTGCTGAAAATTACCAAAAATTGTCAATGAAACAAGAAAAAAAGTCACAGATAAATAATAAAAACATGTGACTAGATGGTTAGTGAAACAAGAAAAACAATCACACTAAAAACATGTGACAAAGATATCTGAAGGAATGTTGAGGCCTTTTATGTCATGTACACAGTGTAGGATTTTCTTTTTTCTTAGCTACCGGGACTATAAGCAACTTTTTTGGAAGCGCCCTATGTGTTGTTAAAATAGAAATCCCTGGCCAAGTTTCATCTCAGACATCAAAAAGTCGCGTAAGGCGAAAATACAATATTTAGTCAAGTAGCTGTGGAACTCACAGAATGAAAGTGAACGCAATGTAATTTTTCAGCAAGACCGTATACTCGTAGCATCGTCAGTCCACCGCTCATGGCAAAGGCAGTGAAATTGACAAGAAGAGCGGGGTAGTAGTTGCGCTAAGAAGGATAGCACGCTTTTCTGTACCTCTCTTTGTTTTAACTTTCTGAGCGTGTTTTTAATCCAAACATATCATATCTATATGTTTTTGGAATCAGGAACCGACAAGGAATAAGATGAAAGTGTTTTTAAATTGATTTCGACAATTTAATTTTGATAATAATTTTTATATATTTAATTTTCAGAGCTTGTTTTTAATCCGAATATAACATATTTATATGTTTTTGGAATCAGCAAATGATGGAAAATAAGATAAACGTAAATTTGGATCGTTTTATAAATTTTTATTTTTTTTTACAATTTTCAGATTTTTAATGACCAAAGTCATTAATTAATTTTTAAGCCACCAAGCTGAAATGCAATACCGAACCCCGGGCTTCGTCGAAGATTACTTGACCAAAATTTCAACCAATTTGGTTGAAAAATGAGGGCGTGACAGTGCCGCCTCAACTTTCACGAAAAGCCGGATATGACGTCATCAAAGACATTTATCAAAAAAATGAAAAAAACGTTCGGGGATTTCATACTCAGGAACTCTCATGTCAAATTTCATAAAGATCGGTCCAGTAGTTTAGTCTGAATCGCTCTACACACACACACAGACAGACAGACAGACAGACAGACACACACACACACACACACACACACACATACACCACGACCCTCGTCTCGATTCCCCCCTCTACGTTAAAATATTTAGTCAAAACTTGACTAAATATAAAAAGACCGCAACTTATTGTTGACTGACTGACTCTCCCTTACCTATGTTCTGTCTGTTCTTGTTGACCTTTTCCTTGACGCGACGCTTGATGCTGTCAGCACCGTTAGGCTGGACATCATCAGTAGCTGTAAGAAACAAAACAAAGCTTTACTTAAAGAGATACGATATCGGTTTTAAAAAAATCAAAAGCAAGACATCTTTTTTTTTTTACCCTTTCTTTCAAAGTGAAATCTCTGACGTCAAAAGCCAAACAAATTCTGAAAGATTTTATAACGTGAATAATGGCGTCACATAAAAATTCAGTCACTTCTTCTGCATGTCTTCTGGGGAAGTGACAAACAAAATTTGAGAACAATTTTTTGTCTAGGTGACTTCCACACATCAGCAGTAGAAAACTAATTGTGATTGTACTGGAATTGTATATCATTATGAATGAAACTTTGTAGTTTGATCATGTCGACGGGCGCTGTGGCGGGGTGGTAAGACGTCGGCCTCTTAATCGGAAGGTCGAGGGTTCGAATCCCGGTCGCGGCCGCCTGGTGGGTTAAGTGTGGAGATTTTTCCGATCTCCCAGGTCAACTTATGTGCAGACCTGCTAGTGGCTTATCCCCCTTCGTGTGTACACGCAAGCACAAGACCAAGTGCGCACGGAAAAGATCCTGTAATCCATGTCAGAGTTCGGTGGGTTATAGAAACACGAAAATATCCAGCATGCTTCCTCCGAAAGCGGCGTATGGCTGCCTTAATGGCGGGGTAAAAACGGTCATACACGTAAAATTCCACTCGTGCAAAAAACACGAGTGTACGTGGGAGTTTCAGCCCACGAACGCAGAAGAAGAAGAAGAAGAAGATCATGTCAAGTCAAAGAGGCGGGAGCACCTGCTTTTTGTAGCTTGCATTTTACTTGTTACTTTTTAGAACATCCATCAAAGCAAAATTTTTGCTCAAAATGAAATGCCTTCTACTCAATATGGTAGCTTGTATCAACAATAATACAAAACTAAACAAAAAAGCTACTTACGATCGGGGACATATGGGCGTTTCCTCAGAGGCTTGTTGCTGTGAATGGTGGCCAGTCGTCTTGCACTGTCCGCACCTGGTTCTGCATGAAAAAGACAACAAAAATCACTTACACTGCAGTGAGAGAAAACCAGCTACCTTGAGCCTTCAGCAGATCATCTAAACTTATCTTCAGTGATGTACATTTTAGTCGGTCTCCGGTCTCTGACCGATCCAATTTCCCCAGGACCTATAGCTTTAACCCCAGCAGGACACAGGTCCGATTAACCTACAGAAGAAGTGGTCAAGGGTCCGATCGTTTTTGACAATGAAGCGGACATGCGGACTGTTCAATTTTCAAGAGGAAAGCTTGTTTCGGTTTTGCCAAGCGAAAGTAAACACTGCGTGAGGAAAGCTGGTTTCGGTTTTGCCAAGCGAAAGTATGCACTGCGTGTGACCAGTTTGTTGAGTGAACGAGGCACCATATGGGATCTGATTCTTTGAATTAATTTATCCTCAAGTTGGATCAAGAAGAAAAAAAGAAAACCGAACCCATATGGTGCCTCGAGTGCATTCATTGGCTCAGCAATAAATCGTTTAAACCAATGGGAACCACCCGTGCATGTTCGCACATGCGCAAGGCATTACTTTTCGTCATAATATCAGGAAAAACAGTTGTGCGTTCGAGCTTGGTGTGTACGGCTCGAAGAAACCGATTGTGTGTCAAAACCCAGGACATGATCCTGAAAGCAAAACTTGAGGGACCCGCAGAACGGTCAGATGCCTACCTAAAAAACATTGTCGACAGATGGGCAGTGAAAAAAACCCGACAACTGTTCAAATAACTTTGAAATGTGATTCAATCCATTGAGTATCTAGTCATGACAGTCGCGGAAGGTGGAAGAATTTAAACTGAAAAATCTTTTTAAATGCGGTTTTACGAGTCGTGTTTTTGTCCTATTGAAATTGCAATCTCAGGACACTGTGTCCTATTGATTTTCAGTCTTCAGGACAATTGTCCTAAAGGCTGCTAGAAAAATGTACATCACTGTATCTTATTCACTTAGACCACTACTGACAACCATTCATATTATGAATCAGGTTAAAAAATATATACCTTTCCACTGCTGAATCACAACAAATCATGCAGCAAATACTGGGGCTTTTTTTCAAATGAATGCGCAACAAAAGCTATTTACTCTGAACATCACATCAAATTTGATAGCTAGTAGTGGCAGGTTAATATCACCTTTTGAAGAAAAAAAAGATGCATGGAATGTTCATACAGACCACTTATCACATTGTTCTAAAAAAAATGTATTATACTGTTAAAGGGCAGCTGTCGGGTTGCCTGGCCTCAAAAATGCGCGGAGTCGCGTGCAAACACGCGTTTAAGAGTTTTCCGAGTTGATTCAACTAAAGACTGTTGATTTGGTCCAGAAGAAGATACTTTTATCATTAGTTTGAAACCATGAAAATGAGTGAAACTTTCTGCTAGTTCTCACAATCCGCAAGAAAACGAAGCAGTTGGCAGGCCGAAACGACTCAAAATCCGCGACCGACAACTGTTAGCACAAGAAGAGACGCCGCAGCGTTAGCCTGGCAGTGACGTCATCCGAGGAACCTGATAAGGCCGCTGCGAAGTTTACAGTACAATGCAGGGTACAGCTGGGCATCTGTAATGCGTACGCGTGATTGATTCTTGCACAAAGTAAAGTATTAGGGTGGTGGTATCGTCTCAGGACCCATGTTCCCATCTTCTCTTCTTTGATCTGACCAACTGCAACCTTCACAAGTTATTTCTAAAGTGGTTCACATGCTGTTGCTACTCCCCCAGTCCACCCGGTGGAAAATGGGGGAGGGGGGTTCGGCCGCAAAAAAATCAAAGATGCATTTGTCAAACTGTGATTGTAATGGTTATCGTGTGCGTGTGTGTGTGTGTGTGTGTGTGTGTTTGTGTATGTGTGTGATTACACGTGTGTGTGTGTGGTGTGTGTGTGTGGGTGTGTGTGTTTGTGTTTGTGTTTGTGTGTGTCTGTGTGTGAGTGTGTTTGTGTGTGTTTGTGTCCCTCGACGCGTGACATTATATGCCAATAAGTTGAACAAAAACAGGGTTCAAGTGGGATCACCTGAACAAAAGCAGGATGGGGACGGAAAACACTTTATAAACTCCGTTTTTTACTGTGAAATTTTGGCCTGGGAGAAGACACCCCATCCTAAGTTTCTCTTCACCTACCTGTGAAGTATGCTTTAGGGCTTGACTAGACAACCTGATTGCTCTCACTACACGGTATAAAGAGAGCGCCGTTCAACCTGGCCGATTCCTCGGCTGACGTCACGCGTCCAAGGGAAGTAATTTTCGAGCGGGCTGCATTGACTCAGCCAAGAATGCAAACTTTCTTCGATTAAAGACATTGTAGCATGTCTAAAATCTTCGGACTTGTGTTATCAAGCTGTTAAAATCACCAAGTAACTTTTAAGTATAGTTTCAGTTACATGAGAACTCATTCTGATGAACAGATTTTGAGAGCCACAACCCAACAGCTGCCCTTTAATCATTAGACAGCAACATGCTGCTAAAGGCTATATCATTTGAGAGTGAAACATTAGAGCGACAGCTGCTCTACTTTTGACCCGTATGGGCAAATCAAGTCGGACAGTTGAAACTTTGTCCATTTTTTTTCTGGCACTGACTGGGTGTTAAATCCTGAACCACATACAACACAGTGATGCAAGAACCACCAGGCTACAAACCCCTGTTACAAAAGTTTACACCATGGTTTCCTCTAACACAAAAGAATGTGACTTTATGTGGCACTGTACACAGAGCACAAATCACAACCTAGTTAAAACGTGATTTAAAAAAAATTGTTTAAAGTCAGTTCATGGCACCTTTATGTTGGAGGAACACGACAAGCATAAACTTGCACAAAAACATGACAAAACAACCAAGTATACAACTTACGGTAGACAAATTCAGCTATACAGGTCTGGCCACTCTGCACGCATGACAGCTCAACACTGGCAAGCACGGGAGTGTCGGTAGCAGGGTTTGGGCCAAAGGCTGGGACACGATACGATACTACTCTCTGCAAATTAGAATGAAGCCGGTGATAAACAGTTTGAAAGATAATGTAATATACTACTAGGCATGGACTTTTTGTTTGCAAAGCTTAATCTGCCAAATGCACAAAAAACTACTCCAACAGTTTTTTTCAGATAAGTCACACACACGCACCCACACACACACACACATGAAGCGTATCACAAACAGGCCTAAATTTAAATTATCCATTTCTCGCCATCCCTTGTCTTTTGATGTCACAAGGCAGGTCATTAAAACCATTTAGCAATTAAAACATTTTGCAAGGTGCAAAGAACTGTGCACAACATAAAAACAATTGTTTTCTTTCAGGCACAGTACACACCTTGTAGAGAATCTCGTTTTGTGCCGGCGTAGACTGGGGAGACTCCCATGCTGTTCTTTCTTGATCTTTTACCACTACTTTCACCATGCATTTCCCTGGAAAAACAGACCAAAAAAATCTTGAAACCATCCAGAAATTGTCTTTCCTGGTGAAGGCAAGGTCCATCCATGAGAACTACAAAAGTACAAGTGACAGAGAAAAACAGCAAGCTGCTAGTGGACTTAGCAGCATGATCAATTCAAAAGACACAGTGCAGACCAAAGAAATAGTGGGGTGAGCTTATAGGAGTGACCCAAGATGTATAATATACGGTTAGGGACAATAAGGTCAGTGCGACAGCTACTTGAGGTAACAAAGATTAGCAAGGATAGTATGACAGTAGCTGTGCCAAATACCATCACATTCTTGCTTGTTCTGTTATAACTTCATAATGTCCTTGCTAAAATGTTCGTACACTTAACTCACTCAAACTCTTCAATCTTATTTAGAGCTGAGTGTCTTTCATATACCGTATTTTAGTGGCTAAAACAAATACAATAAAACTAGATATGTGGCCCTCCACCACGAAATGAGTCGCATGTCACCTCGCGCGGTTCTGCGCTAGGCTTAATATAAGTCCGGGGAGTGTCTGGTAACAGTGTGAGGGTCACCTTGGTCACAGGCTTATAACTCAAACAGTTTTTGCTCTTTTCTAAAACGGTTTTCACCACTGGATAGAGCATAAAAATCTCTTTAGGAAAATGTACAAATATGAAAATCATGCAAAGGTGACATGCGACTCATCCCGTGGTGGAGGGTCACATATGAAGTCACCAAATGCCCTCCCCCTTGCAATTTTCACTGTTATGTTTGTTTTCTTTAATCTTTTTCACAGGATAAACCACGAAAGCAACAACAACAAACAAGTCGCGTAAGGCGAAAATACAACATTTAGTCAAGTAGCTGTCGAACTCACAGAATGAAACTGAACGCAATGCAACGCAGCAAGACCGTATACTCGTAGCATCGTCAGTCCACCGCTCATGGCAAAGGCAGTGAAATTGACAAGAAGAGCGGGGTAGTAGTTGCGCTGAGAAGGATAGCACGCTTTTCTGTACCTCTCTTCGTTTTAACTTTCTGAGCGTGTTTTCAATCCAAACATATCATATCTATATGTTTTTGGAATCAGGAACCGACAAGGAATAAGATGAAAGTGTTTTTAAATTGATTTCAAAAATTTAATTTTGATCATAATTTTTATATTTTTAATTTTCAGAGCTTGTTTTTAATCCAAATATAACATATTTATATGTTTTTGGAATCAGAAAATGATGGAGAGTAAGATGAACGTAAATTTGGATCGTTTTATAAAAAAAATATTTTTTTTACAATTTTCAGATTTTTAATGACCAAAGTCATTAATTAATTTTTAAGCCACCAAGCTGAAATGCAATACCGAAGTCCGGGCTTTGTCGGAGATTACTTGACCAAAATTTCAATCAATTTGGTTGAAAAATGAGAGCGTGACAGTGCCGCCTCAACTTTCACGAAAAGCCGGATATGACGTCATCAAAGACATTTATCAAAAAAATGAAAAAAACGTCTGAGGATATCATACCCAGGAACTCTCATGTCAAATTTCATAAAGATCGGTCCAGTAGTTTAGTCTGAATCGCTCTACACACACACACAGACAGACAGACACACACATACACCACGACCCTCGTCTCAATTCCCCCCTCTATGTTAAAACATTTAGTCAAAACTTGACTAAATGTAAAAAGGACCATTTTTACCTGCAGTTATGGGTGGCCCATCTTCCGTGGTGAAAATGTCAATCTCCCCTCCTTCTTGGGCAGACACATACTGAGTGCTGAGTTTCATAATGTTGAGTGTTGTCTTTTCACCTAAAAAGTCAAGCAAGAAAACTGTATAATATTTGCTCAGATGAACAATTTGACAGCACCTTTTGAAATGGATTACTGTACAAGACCCAGAACTGAAGTGATAGGCCCAACACACAAAGCAATGGCAGTGTTTTTACTTGTTCATGGCACAAACCCATGTAAGATACATCTATACGACTTGCGTCTGTCTGTGTGTGTGTGTGTGTGTGTTCGCGATGCACAGCCAAAGTTCTTGATGGATCTGCTTCAAATTTGGTGGGCATATTCAGGTAGACCCCGGACACAACCTGGTCGATGAGAATGTTCAACATGTGCTCTCAGCGTGCAGCGCTGAACCGATTTTTGTTTTTCTGTAGATCCACTACATCCATTCCCAGTAACTCTTCCTTATCTTCTCCAGTGTTTTGCGTTGATCTCCCTTCCTTCGTGTGGCCTCAATCCATATTCCCGTTACTATTTTTAGAAAGTCACTGTCCACAACGCTCAATCCATATTCCCATTACTATTTTTTGAAGTTTTCCTTCGTGTGGCGTCAATCGCGTACGGTGCGCCACTCACCCGGCGTACGGTGCGCCACTCACCCGGTATTCGGCTCTACTTCTTCCCGGCGAAGCCGGCTACCTGGCGAAGCGGGTATTCATCTAGTATATATATATATCACTACATGTACCAGTTAACAGCACACCATGTCAAGCTGAACAAAACATTTAAAGAAAAAGTCTTACAGTTACAAAGGGGATTCCGCTGTATTAACTAAAAAAAAAAAAAAATTAATCTTAAAAGGAGGGTGGGGTGGGGGTAGGGGTCAACTGTATTAAATCAAACAATTCTTACAAGGGGGTTCCACAGTCTTAACTCCAATGTAAAGTGGAATGATTTCCTAACTTATTGCAAGTGTCAGGTACAGTAGGAGAAGACGGTAACACTTGATGATTTCATGTTCAACTTACTGGCATTCTGCACCACATTGCTGAGGCAGAAGAGCGGATGCGCATCCTCCCCCTCTATGGTGCAAATGATGCCGAAACAGACTCGAGTGGTGTCAAACTTGTGGGTAAGTTTACTTTGAGCGTGACATTGATCTGTAGGCAAAAAACACAAAAATCGATACAGTCTGTCAAGTTAATGGTAAAAATTAAAATGCACACAAAAAAGGATTGATCTGTAGGTGAAAGAAAGCAATTCTGTAAAGTGTATCAGGTAAATAATAAAATGCACAAACAAACCATTGATCTATTCATTTAAATAATCAATGCCTACAGAGGTAAAACATTGACTGTTACAAACAGGGTAGTGACTCTCGGCGTATAAAGACCATATAAAGCATAATTCACATCTACTTTAGTTACTCAGATATTTCTGAATGTATGCGTGTGTTTGTGCGTTTGTATCCCCACCCACCTCTTTGTGTGTGTTGGTAAATGTTATGTAAAACAAAAAATAAAAATAAAACAACTTACGACTGTAGGGAAATGGTAGAATCTCTGCTCTTTCTTCAAACACTGTGCTCATCTTGCTTTTCTCCTCTTTATGGGTCTTCTTTGTCAAGATTCGTTCTGTTCTCAAGTAAGGAATCCTAGAAAATATAATCAAAACATCAGAGACAGTCAACATTTACGTCAAAGATCTCCCAGTGACTTTATCACATACACAAAATTCCCTAGCAGTAGCAGTCATTGAGTCAACCTCAAATCAAAATGTGAATCAAAAACTCTGCCTACAAAAATGCATGGAGCCACTGTTAACACTGGATGATTGGAATATTTCATCTGGGTCTTCTTTGTCAAGATTAGTTCTGTTCTCAATTAAGGAATCCTGGAAAATATAATCAAAACATCAGAGGCAGTCAACATTTATGTCAAAGATCTGTCTGAGAAACACGGTCTTAAAAGAGAGGGAGTCTTAAATATGGGGGTTCTTTAAAGGCAGGTTCCACTGTATGCGTTGGAGATGAATGTTGTGTTCATCCCATGTCAAAGCCTTGACAGAACAGTGGTGGCTGGTATTTCGCGTTACACGAGAAGAAAGATATCGTAAACATGTAAACAAAATAAAAATTGAAAATTACATACCTGACAATCTGCGTATTCTTGCTGATGGGGAAAACTTTTGAGTAAACCCCATGCTCGCAGTCTCTGCCGACCAGGCCATTTGGATGGATTTCATTCTGCCGCTCAGCATCGAAGCAAACAATCTGAACACGCACGTTCTTGCCGCTCAGCTGGCACAGCTGTTGGGGAACAAAATTCATTTATTACAAAAGCACTAGAAAAGACAAACTGGCATTACAGGCAATAAGTAAGTAAATAAATAAAGAAAAGACAACAATGTAATAAACAATTTTGTCTAATACCCTTGAGTGAATCTAAAAGAAGTGCATGTACATGTATTTTAAAGACACCACTATAATAATAAGCCTGGGTTTGTTGTCTTCATAACTAACCATGTACATTTCATGAATGTGTTAAACTATACATAAAACATTGTCTAAACCAATTACCAACAAGAAAAGGTTGAAGCAAATTGAAACTTATAACAGAAATCTAAACACTATGTTTAAACAATGTAAATTAAAAAATAAAATAAAAATTCTGAATGTGTCTCCTACAGGGGCTCACATCCATGAGAGGTGGCATAGGACAAATGTCCTGGACAATGCAAAAATGATAAGACATTTTTTGTCCTGAACAAAAATAAATCAATAGGACATTTATTTTCGCAACAAAACGTAAATTTAATCAAACTTGACTAGTTTCCTTTTTCTGGCACCAATTTATGTTTTGTCGGCATGTTGCTTTTTCGAGAAAAAACCCGCGAAGGGAGGCAACTGGCAACCGGCTTGGGACATTCAAAGTTGCGACCCTTGGAAGCTCTTCTCTATAAAAAGCACATCAAGTCTCCCCAAGTTAGTCTGCTTGGAGAGACACAACGCTTCACAAAACATCGATAAAATAGCAAATCAAACTAACGTATTTGACGGACTACAAGCCGCGACTTTAAAAAAAATTTTTTTCGCATTGCGGCTTATAAAAAGATGCGGCTAAAACGTTACCTAAACTTGAATAGCATTCACCTAATGGAAGTCGCCGCGGATTTTCATTTCGCTCGATTAGCGATTACCGGTACTTTATTAGCTCTCTACTCAAGACTCGGCGCTTTTCTCTTTCTTTCGCGAATCTTCGTTTGTCAACAAGTCGTCGTGACAAGATAGCGTACAGAGAAACACCGGATGTATCAAGATCTCGCGCGCGCGAGATTTCGTTTTTTTGTGTCTCGCGATAGTTGGAGGAGCGAGAGCCGCCATGTTGTGTTTTCGTCTGCTCGAAATGTGCGCAAAAGTCGTAAATCATCCCAAAAAAGCTTATTCCGGGCGGGACTACATGTGTGTGTTGGTTACAAATTGTGTGTGTGATATTTTTCTTCAAACTTTTTCACTTTTCTTCTTTGTTTCACTTGTTTATTCTCGGAACCGATTTCGCCAAATACCGTACTTTCGTTTGCCTGGTTGTTTTGATTGATTGACACGATCTGATTATATTTTTTTTCGACGGCAGCTAATATAGTGACGCGGCCTATACGTGGCTCGTCCCAATTTTTTTGTTCAAAGTCGGGGGTGCGGCTTATAAAACGGTGCGTCTTGTAATCCGTCAAATACGGTACTGTAAATTGGAAAGTACTGACAATGTCCGGATCAAATGAAAGCATAATCGGACAATGACCACTTTGTGACAAAAACAATAGGACATATGTCCTCTTGCATGAAAAATGTATAGGACATTTGGAAAATATATCCGTGTATGTCCGATGTGGATGTGAACCCCTGCTACTACATGTACTTTCAGCTTGGTCATCCAGACAAAGCCAACCCCAACAAAAATCAAAATAAGAGGCGAAGCCTTCAAGGCTCACGTAAGAAATCGACAAACAGTAACACAAATTCAATCACTCCGTCACACATACACACACACACACACACACACACACACACACACACACACACACACACACACACACACACACACACACAGTAAGCATAGGTGAAACTGTGCAAGAAAGCGAGACCCTGGATCTGCCAAGTAGTCTCGGCCCGCTCACAATAACAATGACCGAGACTTTCAGTAATTCCTTTGCGTGACGTCTAACCCTCTTACGTCATAATGTGACGTCTTCAAATAGTTTCTATCACACACGTCGAACACTTTTGACCGAGACTGACGTAATCCATAGACTCGGAAATGTTAAAGTTTCTATCACAGACATACACACGCACGCACGCACGCACGCACATACGCACATACGCACGCACGCACAGACAGACAAAGTTACGATCGCATAGGCTACACTTACGTGAGCCAATAATAGTAAAGCAATTAAATTATGTTTATGTTGTTTAGTTTTTGTTTTTCTTCAACATTTTTAACTTACAGCCAAAGTCAGGAAGTCCTTGTCTTGGTACTTCTTGCCAGGTCGATTTTCTCCACAATATCGAAACTTTTGAAAGCCGATGCATTTGATGATCTTCACCTCAGGCTGAGGTCTGCTGATGACTTCATAGCCTTCATATTCTGTGGAGTAAAGCAAAGCACTGTTAGCTGATTGAATTAATATTGATGATCATAAATTATTGTTTCATAAGAATTAAACAAATAACTATGCTGAAATTAACACCTTCTTAAGGTCTTCTGTGTCCGTTATTTTCCAATAAATAACTTGCTGTCCCTCAAATTACGTGTCAGTTTTGATGGAGCTGCCTATAAATTATATACAGGCAATGGTAAAATACGCAGACTGTTGACAAAGTTACCCATTATGTCATTCACATCCATTTTTATTTTCAAAAAACAGTTATTGTTACTGATGTATTTATGATAGTTTTACTTTTACACTGAAGCACACATCATGTACCTGAAAACACACTCAGAACTGTTCACAGACAGGAGGGAATAACTTGAATTTGAATAAGCCATTTGTTCAGGGACACAGCCGCCGCCCAGGCAGTTATCCTGGGATTACTATAACTATAACTACATTGCAAGAGCATAAAAAATTTCCCTCATAGACAAGAGCTACTGTATCAGCATATAATATATGTCTCTCTATTTTACTTTATTGACTGCATGCTATTTCAGTTCAGATTTCTGTAACAGTCGAACCTCCCCCAATCCCCTTTTCAAGACCTTCAAAAATGTGAGAAAATCATGCAGGTAATGAAATTCAACTGAGTTAAAAGAAAGGAGTCTGATAATAGAGGTAATTAATTTGTAGAGGTTAAGAAGAGAAAATATGAAAAAAGCAAGCTCTTACGTCTTAAAAAGGGAGGCGTCTTATTGTAGGGGAGAGGGGTGTGTCTTAAATGGGGGTTTAACTGTAGCATTGATTTGCAATGTGGGTGTGACTAATCTGTACATTCTCATTCCACAACTCTTCTCCCGGAGATGTCTAAATACTGAACTAGTGATCAGGCCCAAGTTTACAAAGATAAGAGTGACTTCTTTTGCTCTTTAAATTAATGAATTAACTGACCATGCAGTTCTTCAGTTCTTAGCTTTCCCAATGCACTATAGCCCCATCTCTAGATTGAGTGGTAACGCACTTGCTCTCGGAAGCGAGAGGTTGCGAGTTCGACCCTGGGCGTTAGCAATTTTCTCCCCCCTTTCCTAACCAAGGTGGTGGGTTCAAGTGCTAGTCTTTCGGATGAGACGAAAAACTGAGGTCCCTTCGTGTACACTACATTGGGGTGTGCACGTTAAAGATCCCACGATTGACAAAAGGGTCTTTTCTGGCAAAATTGTATAGGCATAGATAAAAATGTCCACCAAAATACCCGTTTGGCTTGGAATAATAGGCCGTGAAAAGTAGGATATGCGCCGAAATGGCTGCGATCTGCTGGCCGATGTGAATGCGTGATGTATTGTGTAAAAAATTCCATCTCACACGGCATAAATAAATCCCTGGGCCTTGAATATGTGCGCGATATAAATTGCATAAAATTAAAATAAAAAAATAAATAAATCCCTGCGCTTAGAACGCGATATAAGCCTCATATTGATTGATTGATTGAGTCCCAGTTGTTGAGTTTTATTTTCTTGGTCCATTTTCTTGTCAGTCCACGTGACAGTGAGTCTGTGTGTGTAAGAGAGTTTGTGGCGCTTGGTAGAGAACCAAAAACGAGCTTCTTCTGGTTTTCCCACTATTTCCTCGAAATCGTACACATCATTTCCCTCTGTGATGTAATAATCTAAATTTAGATTATGCGGGAATTTCCTCCCTGGGCAACGAGCATCGTAGCCATTTTCTGACCCATTTGAACATTTAATTCCTTCTATCATGCAGGAATAGTTACAATGTAACCTTTTCTTCAATTATTTTATTCAAAACTAACTGAATTATTCGTAGACAACATATCCAACAAAACAGGGGGACACGGCCCCTCGACGCGGGATCTTGCCGGACGCATTTTCCCGAAAAAGTTTCTATCGCCCCTCGGCTGAAAACACCAAATGATCCGACTGGAAATATACTTACTTTGGTGCTTCGACGCGATCCCCTTTCCTTTTCCCTTCATTCTTGCGGTTGCCATACCTGTAAAATAGAGTTAAAAACTTGAAAAACGTGTCACAATCTTGTCACAGCAAGCTTTCAAGACAGCGTCGCCATATTGGATTGACTCAGAGTGGATATCCGCACGACTCAATTTGTCCTTATTCGAAGGACCGGGATTTCGAGGTAGAGGTCAAAGGCAACAGGTGCATGAATTTTCGTACTAATATATGTTTGCCATATGCCCAATTATAAAGCTTATTGTTTTAGATGAGGCACCCAAGAACTGATAGACCCACTCACTGAATAAGTGTGAAAAGTCTGCACGGGTTGTTTCGCGAAGACCGGTCTTCCACGAAAACAAATTTTTCTACGAGCCTTCGTTCGTGCTTCGCTGCCATTGGCCCAAAAGTGTTTCATGCGATGGGCTTGGCAAGAAAAGCAGCACAGGCGCATGAAATGACGAACAATCTTTAACTCGAGCAACCACATTTTGTGTGTGTACCAGTGACAAAAGTGAAAGTGAAAACATTGAAAAATGTCAACTTGCGTACTAATAGGTCAAGGGCGGTGCGTGGATTTACTAGATCAGGAAATTAAGTAAACGCGAATTTGAACTTTATTACATGTGACGGTTTTTCGATTTTGAGGCAAAAACGTCTTTTTGAACTTCAAAAAAATTCAGAGCTTCACACAGTGCTCCAATTGAAATTCGGGTTAATGTCTTCTTCAAAATGTCCTTAGCAAACTGGTCAAGAGTTTTGCGTTATTTGTGTTTACCTTATACCTTTCAAGGCCAAATAGTAAGCAAGGGTGTCTTTTGGTTAGAAGGCAAAATTTCAAATGTCTGTAGATCGTCAGAAAAAAAATCGTACATGAATGAAAAAATATTCAAAAATTTGTTTTTTATAACACTAACCGATCTGTGAGCAGCTTTTTTAATGTACTTTTATACTTTATTTATGAAACGAAAATAAGAGCAAAAAATGCTGTCTTCACTTTTTATGTCCGTCGTGTCACGTTTACTGAACGCGACTGAAAAACAATGACTGGTCCCTTATTTCGTAATTTTAAATGTAACCAAGAGTTGCGTCCCTTCCGTCGCTTCCTTTCAGGAAAAACCTTACGCCGCGTGGCCTTTACGTCTACTTTTATTGGTGTCCTGAAGTTGTCAAAGTGAGTATTACAAATATTTTATGTCCATTGTGTCACGGTGTGTGTGTTAGTGATTAAAACTTGAAATGTGCTCAAATCACATCCAATACGTGGGACTTTGGGACACTTAACTATTTAGATTTGAAATTGCAATGAAATTTGGAACAGGGAGCATTCATTATTATTTTTGTTGAAATTTGTCCATCGGTGTCACGGTCCCTCGTGTCACGATCTCAGTCGTGACACGACGGACACAATTGTGACACAACGGACATATTCATGTGTCTTGTTCGATGTAATTAAGTGATTTATGTATAGACGATGAAATGGGCTAGCTATACACCTGACAATGTAAGCATGTAGATCTAGTGATACATACACTCTTCAAACAAAGTTAAGGATCGGTTGAAAAAACGGATCTAATTATAAAAAATTGCCAACAAATTAAACATCGACATAATAATTAAAAGATTAATGTGTTTGAATTAACAAATGAACATTAATGAGTCTTAACCTAGAATTTTGTTTGGCAGGCAGAGTTATTTCCCTTTGTGTGACTTCTCAAAAGTTTCTGCATTTTGGAAGAAAAAGGGTGTTTTTATAGCCCCATGAAATTTGCGGAACGCATGCCAGGGCAAAAGGTTGTGATGCACGTGCTACAACACGGTCCTGGCTATGAACATCGCTCACCACCTTGTGTTTAAAGGTTGACACGCTGACACAATTATGCACAGTAGCAACATGCCCCCACGAAGAAAACTGAGCGATTTGGATAGAGGAAGGGCAATTGGATGGCTACAAGACGGTTTTGCTGCCAGGCAAGTGGCCCAGAGGCTTGCAGTGGCTCCCTCTGTCATCATCAGACTAAAACAGAGATTCCACGCAACTGGAAGAGTGCAGGAGCGACAACGTTCTGGTCGGCCCAGAGTCACCACACAAAGAGAGGATCGCTTCATTCAGAGGCAGGCCATGCAACAAAGAATGGCTACGGCAAACAACATTAGGCAACGCCTAAAAGCTACCACCAACACTGTTGTTAGTGGTCAGACGATCCGAAACGGGAGCTTACACAACTTTGGCTTGCGTGCAAGGCGTCCAGTCCGAGGAACAACCCTGACTGCTAATCACCGAGCAGCTCGCCGAGCCTGGTGCACTCAACATGTGAGGTGGCAACGTCAGCAGTGGGCTCAGGTGTTGTTTACAGATTAGTCCCGCTTTTGCTTGGAACCTGCTGATGGTCGCATCCGAGTGTGGAGGCGTCGCGGAGAGCGCTTCGCAGAAGGCGCTGTTCTGGAACGACAGCGTTTTGGTGGAGGCTCTGTGATGGTCTGGGGAGGGATCAGCACACGTCAACGGACACCTCTGTATCATGTAGTGGGCAACTTGACCGGTGTCCGCTACCAGAATGAGATCCTGCAACCCCTGGTCGTTCCAGCCATCCAAGCGATCGGCCCTCGTGCGATTCTTCAGGATGACAACGCACCTCCCCATCGCTCTGCAGCTGTAAACACCTTCATCCAGCAGGCCAGGGTCAACAGGATGCTGTGGCCAGCCAACAGCCCGGACCTGAACCCCATAGAGCACATGTGGGACGAGCTTTGTCGTCGGGTACAGCAACATCACCCTCCTCCTGCCAATCTGGGTCAACTGCTGCAATGGCTCCAGCAGGAGTGGAATGGAGTTCCCAGAGCATTCATATGCAACCTAATCCACTCCATGCGCCAACGATGTGTTGAATGTCTGGCACACAACGGAGGACACACGCGTTATTGACATTGATTCACATTGTTGTGAATTCCATTTTCGAGGGTTGTCACGTTTGACACACTCTAGCTAAATTGTCGCTGCCGCATTCGATCTTTGCTTTGTTTGTCATTACTCCTTGGTTGTTCAATTATATAATTTTTTTAAAATGAAAGAATTCGGTCTTGTCTGTTTTGTGTGGCGTGCTTGTAAAAAAGTGATCCTTAACTTTTTTTGAAGAGTGTAGAAGGAATTCGGCCGGAAGATTATCTTGGGCGTTGGGTGTTTGTCGCTTACGGCAAGATGGCATATCCCGGTCTAGTGGTAGACGTTGACAATGGAGAATACCTGGTGGACTGCTTGCACCAACTTGGAAAGGACAATTGTTTCTTTTCACCAAGAATGAAGGACACACTATGGTACCCCCATGAAAGATATTCTGGCTGTCATCTCTGAGCCAGTTCAAAAAGATGGCTTCTCTGATCATTACACTGTAGATCTATTTGTATGGAATCATGTGCAAGAGAGGTTGGCCTATTGTGGTAAGGCGTCCGCCCCGTGATTGGGAGGTCGTGGGTTCGAACCCCGGCCGGGTCATACCTAAGACTTTAAAATTGGCAATCTAGTGGCTGCTCCGCCTGGCGTCTGGCATTATGGGGTTAGTGCTAGGACTGGTTGGTCCGGTGTCAGAATAATGTGACTGGGTGAGACATGAAGCCTGTGCTGCGACTTCTGTCTTGTGTGTGGCGCACGTTATATGTCAAAGCAGCACCGCCCTGATATGGCCCTTCATGGTCGGCTGGGCGTTAAGCAAACAAACAAAAAATGTGCAAGAGAAGCTTTTCCGGAGACACACCCCGTAGCAGTCTGATGTGTTCACTCAACCTAGAGCTCGCTATCATAACAGACATTAAGTTCAAAGACGGTTACCTTTACACTTTTTCAGTCGTTCCTCTTGACTCGTTCCGTTTTATAAAAATGCCAAGTGGAAAGGCATTCCAATTCTGCTTTTTGTTTGCTTAGTTTAATACCCAATTTTAAAAAACATGTAATTTTCAAACTTGCTTCCTTTTGTATGTGCAAATGTCTATCGTGTCACGAGCGTGTCCATCGTGTCACGAGCGTGTCCATCGTGTCACACTGCACACTAAGGCTAAATTTGCAAAACAAAGATGTTGTTTCATAATCAAGGGTTTTGGGTGCTTGTTGCCATCGTTTAGAGTTACTAGTAAAAAAAAAGTTTCACATACATGTGTGCATTTGTTTCAGTTTTATGTGGGTTGACGTGTGCTGTGATTTATTACTTTTTCTTTCTACTCTATTATTTTCTGTAATCAATGCACTTTCTTTAAAAAAAAAAAAACCCCACATATTTTGATTTATTCCATTGAAGGCTGATCTGTGTGTTGTGTAACTGAAAAGAAATGGACTGACTGATTAAATTTATCATAAACAAATTTTAAAAAAACTTGTCCGTGACACGATGGACATTTTCACATGTGTACATTTTTTCACATTTTTATATTTCTTCACATAGTTTTATAAAAGTGGCAAGAAGCGACCTATGGAATACGCAATGTGTATAGTTCAACACAAAATTATTGCTGATTCCTTTGGTGAAGATTATCCCCCCCCCCCCCCCCCCGATTTTTTTTTTCCTTTTTTTCCCCCAAATTGAAAACCCCTCATGTACAGAAAAAGGTTAACTCCGAGAATCTCTGTATACTCGAACGCGCTGGTTGTTGTTGTTATTGTTTTTTGTAGTTTTTGTAAATGTTATCCTACGCTGAGAACTACATCTTTTCACTGACCAGACCGAATCTAGGCCTACTAGACGGAGTCACTAACACAGTGGATTATCTTCAAGTCGAGTGATTGTGACTGCAGTGGAGTTTCTCAAAAATAGCCGCCGATGCGACATGACTGATGCTGTGATGCGGCTGGTCTTGGCACTTTGTGAATAAAACAAATGTTTAAAGTTCCATGGTCATTGAATTCTTAGGGTTAGGGTTAGGGTTTTACATGGTAGAAATAAGAGACATCTCTGCGGAAACGTTTTTATAGTTCTGTAAAATAACAAGCCAAGATGACCCAGCGCCTGAGTATAGTGATTGTACAAGCATAGGATATCCGCCCCGCGCCGCGGATGGCTCATATCTCGCATCATCTGGCATTTTCCATGCTGGGGACAGTTAGTTAGAACATAAAAGTCGTCACTCAAGTATGTCAGATTAAACTCTTGCACTGAGGCGGACAAACAAACAAACACACAACCAGATCCAATTCTTACAGATAAACAAGTAAACAAACAAATTAAGGAAATATTCATGTAGGCCTTCATATATGACTGACCGACTCTGACGACCTGCTAAATGGATTCTGTTGCATATATAGCTGGTGAAATACAGACGAATGCCAGATGGCCTGGTTTCATTAAATTTCGAGTTTTGAAACCTGACGCTATTTCACCCACGTGTGATGCTTTTTAAAAATTAATATTCATTAGAAATGAGAATGAGCATGTTTTTCTTTACTTAACAGCTTCATAGTCATTTTGGATCGGTCTTGCGATTACTCAAATTCACAACAACAACGCTACAACACTACAACAACATGTCAGCCCCCACCCATGCACCGACCTTGAGAACGTCAATCGCGTGTATGCTAATGACTAATGATGATTCTGGTGAATGACTGGCTTGCTGAATGGTGTATCGTGGCAGGTATACGTAGATTAATGTATATTATACAGTGAAAAGATTTAAATTGCAAATGAAGTGATACGTTGGTACCTCTATTGTAAGACTTCTTGGGGTTTTTTTAAATAAAAAAGTATTTGAGGCCGAAGAGATCGAGGGAGGCAACTTCACTAACATAATTAAGAACAAGTCTGAATTAAACATCAAGTTGTATCTAAAAGGAGTCTCACAACAGCGTTCTCACTGTACTGTGACTGAACGATTGACTCTACAATGACCCGGTGTCACGATTTCATCTTTCGCCTGTGTACATATTTCCCCCTCGACATATACTCAAGACTGAGATGTTGTTTCCTGGTAAAATTAAGAAGTGAAATTATTTATGGACGAAAAGCATGTCAGTTTCTTGCATGTGAAGAAAATTGGTGGTAAAATTTAATAGATTTCACCCCCAAAATCGAATTCTTCGAAAACGTGTACTGAGTGGTTACGTCCCTTGAGTAAGAAGGAAAACATTTTAGGATGAATCAAATTTCTAAGTAAAATAAAACAAATTGGTTGGACAAATTTGGCCCCATGAATGTAAGGTACACAAGGTCGCTCATCAGTACTATCGAAGTGTGTTTTTTTGTTCAGTGTAGAGTTTATTCTAGATCAACGAGGCCGAGAAGCGAAATATCAACACGGCGAAAGATGAAAACGTCACACCGGCTGTGGACGAAAAAATCGGTAAGTGTTACTTCAATACCGAAGACCCTCTCTTTTAAGACCCTCTATTATCAGACGCCGTCGAATATATATTATATTGCCTGCACCAACATTTTCGCAGTCATTAAATTTACCTCTACTGTAAGACTCCCTCTCTTTCGAGACCTACATTTCTCTGATTGTATGAGGTCCAGGAGCAGAGGTATCACTGTACAGCTGATGAGACTGATGAGGTCGTTGGGAGTGGTGGACTCGAACTGTATGAGGTCCAGGAGCAGAGGTATCACTGTACAGCTGATGAGACTGATGAGGTCGTTGGGAGTGGTGGAACTAATGTTTAAAACCATGGCTTGGAATTGCCCTCCAAAAGTTAACAGCACAAAGAAAGGAAGCAGTGTTGGAATTGGTTTGGAAGGTACTTATCATACGCTTATATATTTTTAGATTATTAGATTGGTAGTATAGTCACATGAGCATGGAAAACACGGTTTAAACTGGAGGGGACAATGGCATAGTTCAGTGTCTAGTGCCGCACCCAACAAACACGGAGTAAGGTTCTTCGTTGCTCCACTTTCAAATGAAATATGTAATCCTCATATCTATATATACGACTTGTGTCTGTGTGTGTGTGTGTGTCCGCGATGCCAAGCCAAAGTTCTCGATCGATCTTTTTCAAATTTGGAGGCCATATTCAGCTACATCCCGGACACAACCTCATCGATGAGATATTTCAACACGTGCTCTCAGCGCGCAGCGCTGAACCGATTTTGGTTTTTCTCTAGATCCATTTTCAGTAACTCTTCCTTAATATCTTCTCCAGTGTTTTCAGCGTTTACCTCCCTTCCTTCGTGTGGCGTCAATCCATATTCCCGTTTCTATTTTTAGAAGGTCACTGTCGACAACGCTCAATCCATATTCCCGTTATACTATTTTTAGAAGGTCACTACTCTTCTCCAGTGTTTTGCGCGTTTATCTCCCTTCCTTCGTGCGGTGCGCCGGCAAAGCCGGCGTACACCCAGCAAAGCCGGGTCCCCGGCGCAGCCGGGTATTCGGCTCGACTTTTTCCCAGCGCAGCCGTACCCGGCGAAGCGGCGGGTATTTATCTAGTATAATATAATCCTGATGCCTAAAACACGAAACTTATAACACTGCTTCTACTTTTAGTGTGATCAGTCGACATGTTCTGCTTTTGTGTGTGTATGTGTGTGTGTGTGTGTGTGTGTGTGTGTGTGTGTGTGTGTGTGTGTGTGTGTGTGTGTGTGTGTGTGTGTGTGTGCTGGAATTATCATCAACAGAAGCAATTCTACGGCAAATGATATCCCTTTTATTAATGTTGTACATTTATTTCAGATCGGCATGGCATACAATCGTGTCCCTTTATTAGGAAACCATACGGAACATTCAGTTCAGTGGCTCAACTTTGTTCCCCGTATCGACACATAATACGCGCGCTCGCGCCAGAAGGCTTGCCCATATATATATATCATTTAGTGATACACCAAGAGAAGGGATGATGTAATAACAGAACAGCACTTGTTAAAACACAAAGCATTAAAACCAACCAAACAAACGTACTGGTTTTAGATTCCTGAACAGGGGCAAGATCATCAGTAGCGTGTGACATTTGACAGAATGCTCTCAACAACAGCAGCTAGGTCCGGTCATGAGGGAAATGTCACATTGTGCCTTGACAGGGGAGGCTACCGCTCCTTTCACAGCAGACTCTGCACCCGAGTTGTTGGCCTTTGAGTCAACACGGGTGTATTGTGGAATTCTGTTTGTGATGGGGTCTGGTGGTTTCCGATTGTCTGTATGTTCATGGAAACCTTCGGGTTTGCATAACAGTTTTTAAAGGGTTAAGAAATTAGCCCTAAAATTTTCAATCCTGTTTGATTGCACTTCGCCTCCCGAGGTGATCGTAGTGTTTCGGCACTGACTCGGTTACATCTGGCGCTTGCGAGCAGGGATGGGACTGTGCATGATATGTTCAGGTAATGGCATAATATGACCACTGAACATTTTCGTGCTGTTCCCATTCTGCGAACTTGGGATGGACAGTGGTCCCCCGGTTCGGAACTTCGGGACGAAGTTCATTCAAGCGGGGGCGATTGTGACAGGGGAGGCTACCGCTCCTTTCACAGCAGACTCTGCACCGTGGAATTCTGTTTGTGATGGGGTCTGGTGGTTTCCGATTGTCTGTATGTTCATGGAAACCTTCGGGTTTGCATAACAGTTTTTATAGGGCTAAGAAATTAGACCTAACATTTTCAATCCTGTTTGATTGCACTTCGCCTCCCGAGGTGATCGTAGTGTTTCGGCACTCGGTTACATGCCCAAAGTGTTAGACTAGAGAGGTACCTGTGATTTGAGATACTGTATAAGATTACCTGTCACGAAAGGACACCCGCAATGTTGGGACACTAATTTGGCTGTTCCAAAATTGGGTTTTTCATATCAGATATAGTACTGTATGAAGAAAACTCAGAGGGTCACCCGATCATAGGAATGGATTAGAAGTAAAAGATTTCAAGTCAATGATTACATAATCCGAACCTGCATTTCTTGAAAATAAGATATCTGCGCGGAGACCTTATGCTGAAGCTGATTATGAGACCGTTCGATGAAAGCTTTTTTTGTGTTCAGCCCAAAGGAATATTGTCAGTTTCAGCTCTCAACTTACTGAAACTCAAACGGTGAAACTGACTTCGAGAGAAAATAGTCATTGTCGGAGCACCGGAAGTATTCAGTAAGATATGGAAACACGCATAGTTCTGAGAAAACACTCAGTGTTTCTGTAACAGGTACAGTGCTGAGAATTAGAACTAAGCTGATTCTCAAAAATGCGCATTACACCAGGAATTTCAAGAACTGTCTTAATGATGAAGGCAAAACAGCCGTACACGGCATTTTCTTGATTCAAATGAGAGGAAAACAAAATGTTGACAAAAACAGTTATGTTACGGCTGAGCCGGACTATCAACAAACAAACAAACAAACAAATAAACAGAAAAATAAAATCACATCCTCGGAGAGGGCCATCATACCCGCTTATTGCAAAACAGTAACAGTAGGCTACAATTAATACCACTCAAGTTAACTGATTAATCAGGCAATCACTAAGTAAACCAACCAATCAATTAACTCATCAATCAATCATTCAGTGAATCAATTAGCTCGTCAATCAGTCAGTCCAGCAAACAATCACTGATTCAATAAGTCATTCAACAAATGAGTGACTTCAATAAATAATAACAAGCACACAGTCATGTGGTGTAGGGGTGAGTGGTTTGCAGGGGGAGTATCGAGACACATAAGTCTAGAAATATAAGAGCATATTTTTTTAATCAAAACTTACCCACAGTAGCCGCTTCTGGCGTCGGTAGTCCCATGGATAGCCCCGGTTAAAAAAAAAAGTAAAAAGCTCTCACAAAGATACTACACTAAACAGAAAAAAAACCGGGATTCAGGCTTTCTTTCACAAATCCCCGATGATCACAAGGACAGTGAACGTTTGTCCTGTCATAACAACTTCGCCGATTGTTTTTGTAGAAATGTTCGAATGATCGAATGAGTCTATACTGATAAGCAGCCTTTGTCGATGTTTCTGCAGAAATGTCCGCTGAGCACTGCTTTAAAAAGTCTGCGTTGTACATACAGCTTCGTCAATTGTCTCTGCCGGAGTGACTCTAACCCGTGGAGCTTCCCTATTTTATTCCTCTGGGTTTTTCCGCCCTGTGCTGTTATTTATAGCTCTTAGGAAACTCCCGTATTTACACTGTTCGGGTTCGCGTGATGTACAAAATGACTAGACCGGCCACGGTCAGATAATATGTTAGGGTCGACGTCATGTTGATGTCATTCAGGATTGAGCCTAAGCCGGACCCGTTTTTAGTCATGATATCGTCGACATTTCGCTGAGTGGTTCTAATTCGATTCATGTTACATGTCGAACGTTGCTTAGCTGTTGTTCATTTTTGGCTCAGCCTGTGGGATATGACTCGACGTACGGCTGTGACCGAATCAGTATAAAATGTCGCCGCTTTGGGTCATTAATATTACACGCACAGAGCGAGGAGGAGATAGACAGAGAGGGGGAGAGAAAGATAGAGAGAAAGAGAGAGTGTAGAAGAGACTGAGATAGAAGAGAGAGAGAGAGAGAGAGAGAGAGAGAGAGAGAGAGAGAGAGAGAGACAGAGAGAGGGAGGGAGGGAGAGACTGTGACAGAACAAGAACAAGAACAAGAACAATTCTTTATTTTACGAGGGTAATAGAGTAAGCAGTGATCTGCTTTTTTACATCTGGCCCTCGCCCTAAAGAGGGACTAGTCTAAAATTGCTAAAGAATAAGCAAGTAAAGAAAACAAACTACTGCTACATGATTATAATAGAAATGAAAGTAAGAACATATCATCAATTTACATACAATACATTGCTTAAATGAAAAATGTAAGTTCATTTGACATGAGTTAAGAATTATAGAGTAGATTGCACTGACGCAACAACGTTGTAAGTGCCATGCCCATTGACATACACTGCATTCGAAAGAATCAGTGTATATAAAAATAATAATACATTGTTAAAAAGCACCGGTTGTTGGTTTTAACAACCATTCTAGCGACAACAGATGTTTATTTATACTTCATGAGATAAGACGTATATCTGGTCTTAAAAACGTTTGTGCTGCTAGTTTGCCGTAGGATTGTCGGAAGAGTGTTCCAGAGACTGCTACCTGAATAGACTAAACTAGATTTGAATAGGTCAATCCTAGGCAGAGGCATGTTCAGTCTCATCAATTGGCGTGAAGTTTTTAACGTGAATTTGGAAAATATGGTTTGAGGTACACATCCATGAATAATTTTATGCATAAGGGTACCTTTATTATAACTTAGCCTTGCCTTCAGAGGAAGAATGCCTAAGTTCATGTAGTCTAACTCAGATAGGGTTGTTTTCTTTAATAAGACTACTTTAAGCGCTCGTTTATGTAATCTAATTAGTGGTTTGAATGAATTTTCACTTGCCGAGTCCCACAAGGTAGACGCGTAGTCAATAACAGACTGAATATGAGCATTAAAGAATAATTTCCTGGCTTCCAAATTCAGAAAGTGCTTGATTCTAGATAATAGATAGACCTTCTTGGACACTTGTTTAGACAGTTGTTCGATGTGGTGTGACCAAGACAGGTTGTTATCAATGGTCACTCCCAAAACTTTATGACGGTCGACTTTTTCAACAAGTTTATCATTAACCGTTAGATCGTGAAATATTGAGGTTATGTTCTGGCGTTTTTTATAGAGATATAGTGAGCGAGAGAGAGAGAGAGAGAGAGAGACAGGGAGAGAGAGAGAGAGACAGAGACAGAGAGAGAGAGACAGAGAGAGAGAGAGAGCTAAGAGACAGGGAGACAGCCAGAGAGAGAGAGAGAGAGAGAGAGAGAGAGAGAGAGAGAGAGAGAGAGACAGGGAGAGAGTGAGAGAGAACTGAACTCGAACTCGAACTCGAACTCGAAAACTTTATTACTGAGGGATGATAGCATTAGGTCCATATGGTCCTTTCTTGCAGCTAGTCCCTACTATAATACACACATGAAACGAAGAACAAGTATGAAGAATTAAAAAAAAGAAATCAAATAAAACACAATCATGTAGGGAAAAGTATAACAAACATTAGTGTGCTTGTGGAAGCATATTATACATTTTCTCTTTTACGCACCCTCACACACACTCGCACAAATTGTACACCGACTTAGTCCGAGCGTTAGAGAGGTGCTTTCGTAGCTGTCTTTTAAAACAGGGGTGGGCACAATATCTTTGCTTGTAGCAAAAGTAATATTGTTTGTAGCAGAACTTGGCGCGAAGCGCCAAGTCGACGGCGCGAAGCGCCTAGTTTGCTAGGGGGGTCCGGGGGCATGCCCCCCCGGAAAATTTTTGAAAAAAAGGAAGCAAATGGTACAATCTGGTGCATTCTGAGGGTGATAATTGCCAGTTTCTGGCAGCAGATTTTGTCACTGATTTTTGTGGAAAATCGCCTGTTTGCCCCTTAACATACACTTAACATACCAGTCAATACACTTGGGCATACACCTGTTGGTACCCACTGTTGTAGATCGAAAGGCCTCAGCCGATTTACTGTTCAAACACCTGAACGCTAACCAAAACACTAAAACAGCAAAAACATCTCATCTGGGATAACCTTAATTTTACGACTTTTCCAGACTTCAGAACAGAAGAGTGCCAAAGAGTGCTCGATATGGTCAGGCTACACACCACCGATTGATCAGCCTTGGAATCAGCTAAAATAGATCTGGGGAAAAAAACACATAGCAAATTTAAAAAGAGCACTCTGTCGCAACTTGTCGCAATTTCGCCTATCGCAAAATCGGCTTCCCTTGTCGCAAAAAAATGCGACAATGCGACAGGTGCCCACCCCTGTAAAAGAAGATAATGACAGACATGACCTAATATTTACAGGTAGTGAATTCCAAAGGTACGCACCAGAATAAAAAGAAAAACTAGTTTTAAACAAATCGATGCGGGGCCTTGGCAAGGCAAGGTTATTTCGAGTGTTTGAATAATATGACGGAGATGATTCAGTGAAGAGTTGTATAAGATATGTTGGGGCGTCCTTATACGGACGACTTTATACATAAATGAACATTTATTATACAAAAGCTGTTACTTTAAGCTTAACATCCCAATACTTTTCATCTTTTCCTTTATAAAAAGAGATGGACTGGGCAGAACTAGTTTAGCAGCTCTACGCTGGAGCGGCGATTTCAGCTTCTTCAAGTGAACTTCACTACACCTGTCCCATACTATGAAAGCATAATCAATATGGGGTTTTATGTGGGCATTGTAAAATAGTTTTCTTGTGTCTAGATTAATAAGAAGTAGAGGAATACCCGGCTTCGCCGGGATGAAAGCGTTGTGGACAGTGACCTTCTAAAAATAGTAACGGGAATATCCGGCTTCGCCGGGATGAAAGCGTTCTAAAAATAGTAACGGGAATATGGATTGACGCCACACGAAGGAAGGGAGATAAACGCAAAACACTGTAGAAGATAAGGAAGAGTTACTGGGAATGGATCTGGGAAGATGAACAGAAAAACCAAAATCGGTTCAGCGCTGCGCGCTGAGAGCACGTGTTGAAAATTCTCATCGACCAGGTTGTGTCCGGGGTCTACCTGAATATGCCCACCAAATTTGAAGCAGATCCATCGAGAACTTTGGCCGTGCATCGCGAACACACACACAGACAGACACACACACACACACACACACACACACACACACACACACACACACACACACACACACACACACACACACACACACACACAAGTCGTATATATATATAGATAACCTAACCTAATTTCTTGGTTAAAACTTGTTTAAATTTCTAAATTCTTTCTTAATAAATATCAATTCCACACTTTGGCCTTAAATCAAAGTGTTTCCCTTCACAGATATCCCCTTGGGGTTGTCAGATGAGGGTATGTAGTCTCCCATGCCAACAGAAGCTAAGCTAATCTCTCTCTTTCTCTGCTAAGAGATTTTAACAAATCTCGGAAGAAAGTCTCTGCTGACTTTCAATTGTTTCTTTCACAATTTCTGATGTTGTATATATATATATATATATACGTCGCCGCACACTAACACGCAGGCACACATTCACACACACAAATACACACACACACACACACAAACACACACACGCACACACTACACGCAATGTCACACACACACAAACACACACACATAAACATACATACACACACACACCACACACTGGCACACACGGCTACACCAAACACACACAAACAATAACACACACACCTGAGGGTCGATCAAAAAATTCTCGGGCTCACAATGAAAGCGGTATAGGAGAGAAATCTTTCTTGTATTCAATCATCTTTGTCCCTGATTTCAACGAACTCAGTTGGTCCAACGGCGTTCCAGTATGCCGGGTTATACTGAAGGCACACTCTCAAACCCCGAAATATGCCTGAACAGCAGTTTGAATTTCGCTCCACCCCTACCAACTTTCAAACAGCCGGACTTGCAAACCGTGACCGCAGACAAGTATTTCACATTTTGTTAATTATTTTTAGAGACTTCATAGTTGACAGATTTTTGACGTTACTGCCCTTTTTTCAGGGTTAGGTTGAGTACTTTTTGATTCGCCCTCGTAATACACACCACACACAAAATACCATTGTGACACACACACACACAAAAACATACAATGTCAAGCAAAGTGATACGGAAGTAAAATGACTAGAAGGCTGCCACGACGGAAAGATGGCCTTGGTTTTGAAACGTAAAGCTCGTAATGCGGCTGACAACGCACCCATGCTCCGTGATAACTTTTGTTTCGAAATAATTAGAATTGTCATGTTTCTTGTATCCGGTTTACTACTCAAGGCTGTATTGTTCTGTATCATGGTAGCAGTGAACGTCTTTGCCTGCTACAAAGTGTTTCAGAACACCGAGAATCATTTTGCCGTGTCGGCGATTGCTTGCGTCGGTTTTGTCTCCTGTGTGGCTGTTTGGCTGGCAATAGCGGAAAATCCGCGTTTGTATAAGTTTCTTCACTCAATGATTCGGCGAATTTCGAAGTCCAACACAGCCTCCAGAGGAAGGCCCATGAAGGACTGACCATGCCACCAAGTGGTAGAAACAAGGCAGAAGTACAGGTACGTAATCGATGAACTAGAAAACTGGTGGGCTACATGCATAGAAACGTCCCAAAAGTGCGCTTTTTTTTCTTAATTTATGAAGAATGTTTTGTGCGTGTGTATGTGTGTGTGTGTCAGTGTGTATGCGCGTGTGTGTGTGTGTGTGTGTGTGTGTGTGTGTGTGTGTGTGTGTGTGGAGGTTCAAGTGAAATATTGTCCTGCTTGCTTTTTCTTGAAAATATTTTCTTGTAATATTACCGTGTGTTTCAGACTGACACAACAACAGGACAGACCTTTCACTGGCTCCGCACACCTATCGTGACTCAACCACATACGCCATCGATCATCAGCACACCCTTTTCCGATCATATGAGTCCTTCCTCTGACACTCCACAGCGATACAGTGGCAGCTCGGATGAAAATGACACCCGCCGTATCAGCCAAAAGTGTACTACATGGCCATCCTGAACTCAGGTCAAAATTAGTTCAGCTCATTCTCTCCCTGACAGGATGCCTTGAGTTTCCTTGTCTGGCAAGGAAGCCGATTTTTTTTTAAACATATTTAGAGCTTTTTGTAATGTATTATTGATATAAGCAGATTCGCGATCGTCGATAATGATTTTTCATGGTGTTTTGTAATTTTTAAATTACAAAGGAATTGATATGTGAGACAGTTTCAAGCGAGCTATTTTTCGCGGCTGTATTTACTGTGCAAACAACTCTAAATATGACAAAAGTGTCACGTGATAATCAACCGTTTGGTTTCGGCGCTCACTGGAGCAGACGATTTTTTCTGTAACCAGTTGACAGTGATGAAATCATATATTACGGTCTCCATCCGGCAGCAGTCCCAAAATTTCGATTTGTTTTGACCTTAAAACGATGTCTTTATCATAACTGTGAAAAACAGAACGGAGATCACTGTCGAAGTCGGCCAATCTGCAATCATTTTCGTCTCGCGAACACTGATCTCAAATTTAGATCAGTGCTCGCGAATAACATATGGGAGATAACTCTGTATTCGTGTTTTGATAGATTTGCGTAGGACTGTAGCGTCCGGTCAGAGAGATAACTGGCGATAGCCGTTGAGGGATGACTGATCAGAATGCTACATGGCAGGTTGCAATGACAGATATATATACCTGGTCCAGTTGATAGACAAAGGGAGTGAATAAAATTAAGATTTAGCGTCTTCAGACGTACCATTGGCAAAGCAGGGGTATTTTCTGGAAATACGCTTCGAGAAACAGACAGCAGGTGTTTTTTATTGGGATGTGTCCTCTCAGCATAGGTGTTCTCTCGCCGCAGGTACCACTAGTACCTGCAGTAAACCCATCAGTGGACATTTACTTCATCGTATTTCTAATAAGATATACGACAACGACTGAACAAACCAAAGCGTCTCTGCTTGGACTTAGCTTCTAATGAGAGATCTCTGCATTCCTTTTGAAAAACGAAACAATGTTCAAGATGACATCTCAATGACAATAATGGCGTTGATTACGATAACGCACAAAGTTTCGTCACTTCTTGTGTGTATCTTCCGAAGAAACAACCAAGAGTTTTGAGAATGAAATTTGTCTCAGTGATTTAGTTATATCAGCGCTAAAAAAATACAAAAAAAAATACTGTAATTTAAGGTCACACCAGGCTGTACATGTGTCGGTGTCGTATATAATACAACATGGTCACCATGATCTAAACCACTGTACATAAAGGAAAGTTTGTGTGCGCGCCTGTGTGTGTTTTTAATCTAAGACAAATGTCGTCAATGTTTTTACAGAGTGACGTTAAATAAACGATTTTATCATCATCATGATCTAAATGGAGGGATGACTGGTTTCAAGATGACCCAAAACAAAGGGTCAATGTAATAAGCACTGTTTTACATATATTAAACTGGTTACAATAAGCACATACAATGACCTCTTTATTCTCAGATAAAAGTGTCCGTACTCTATTTTTCATTGTGGTGGCGTTCAGTTGGTGGTTGTAAATGTGGGATCAAGTGTGCGCGTGTGATCAAATGTGTGTGTGTGCGTGCTTGCGTGTGTGTGTGTGTGTGTGTGTGTGTGTGTGTGTGTGTGTGTTAGCTTTGATGCCGTCATTATTTCCGTCCTGAACTGGGCGCATTCAATTTGCACCAAGGAATTGTATGAACTTTGAGACATGTACACACCAACGTCATGTGTTTAGTAGAAGATATCGATAGAATCTTGTGTTGGCTCATATGTGATCGTTATGAAAACTGCCTTCAACCCCCAAGAGCGCCGCAGCGGTGTGTGACAACCGGTGTCGGCTGGGCGAATTGGAAAGTCAGGAATGAGGCACCGGTTCACCCCAATCTGAAAACGAATGAATTTACAGACGAGACTGTCTATAACAGCTACTCGAGGGGCCGACAAAATGTGGTAGGCTATTGTGGGCAAGGGTTCGCTTTAAAGAAGTGACAAATCTCGGGGAGTCATTTAGGGTGGTCCTATTTGGTAGGTGGTCGTTATCGAGAAGTGGTCGCCAAGGCAGGTTCGACTGCAATACAGATACCTTCCTTTTATTAATGAGCAAGTAAACCACCAAAGTTCTGCCCAGTGTTTTACATGGGATAAGATTAAGCGCATGGGATAAGATCACACACAATTGCAAAGTCGAACGGAAGTTACAAGCCCAAATGCTCATGCAGTACGACTCACATTCGTCAGAAGTAACAGGGATCAGAAACAAATTGTCCGCTGTCACACAAAATTAATATATAGTACACTGACACAGATAGTTTGAGCAGAGTTTATATTCTTCTCCTCACACGAGCAATCAGTTCCTCTTGTAAATCGCATACACTGGTCACACTAAACACATACAATTCAGCTGTAGTTCCCGATGACAGTTTCTGTAATCTGTTGTTCATGATGGTAGTGGTGTTGGCGATAGTGTGTATCAGCATGTCAGTGCGTGTGTGTGTGTGTGTGCAGGGCCGGACCCAGGGGGGGGGGGGGTTCTAGGGGTTCCGGAACCCCACCCCTGGAAAAAGCATGTACCTTGCTTTGAGTGTTTGTTTTTTTTTACTAGTTTTAGCACCAAAACAATGCTGCTCTTAATCCTCAAAACAAGGCCCAGAATGCACCAGATTGCACAGATTTTAACCGTTTTTCAAAAATTTTCCGGGGGAGCATGCCCCCGGATCAAAGCGGGCGCGCGCTTGTGGCTTCGCCACTTCGCTGATTTGCCCCCCCCCCAAAAAAGGAGGAACCCCCCCCTTACAACTCATTTGGTCCGGCCCTGTGTGTGTGTGTGTGTGCGAGAGAGAGAGAGAGAGAGTTTGTCTGCCTGGCTGTCAGTCTGTCTGTCTGTCTGTGTGTCTGTCTCTCTGTCTGTCTGTCAGTCTATGTTATTATCCTGTCATTGTGTGCGTTATGAACTTGGGCTGTAAACAGACAATTACACATGACATTGTATTCAGCAGTACAAAAAAAATAATAGAAACTTTGATGACTGTATGGCTCAGGTGTGATAGATATGAAAACTGCCCCCAACTCCAAGGTGGCAGCGGTATGTGACCACTGGTGTTGGCTCGGCGGATGGGCGGGTCAGAGCGTAGGCTTTCACCTCCACCTGAAAAACAACAAAAATATGACTAACATTTGTGAAGGATTGCAATGTGAACATCTACGATACTGGTGCAAATGTCCACGCAACCCATTTTATTTTGCTTATTCATTTGGTTAATCAACTTTGTGCAAACTCTCCTCGGTGTCCGAACACCCTCGTGTGCACGTCTAAAGGGTTTCGAACATGAATACACGCATAGTGCACGGACAAAATGGGTAGCGCCGTACTGTAAGGCAGTTCGCTTTCCTCCGGGAAAAAGCAAGCCGAATGTCCATGACTGTAACCTCATAGGACTATATGATAACTTATCCTTATCATCCTGAAATGAACTTTGGCGGCAACGACGGGACTGAGCTAGTATCAATGATGTCAAGTGAAACATCACAGGCAATTGTTGATTAAAACACAGCTATGATGAGACGGTGCGACCCCTTTGAAGGCTTACCTGGTCTGCACTACTCTCCACGTGCACTCAGTTCAGATCAAATAGTGCACTCTCATTAATGATAGTCAACATTGTACATTGGTACCTGCGATAAAAGGACACCCTTGGGACCATTCACAAGCGTCCCTACATTTCAGGTGGTCTGTACTGACAGGCATAGTTTGATCAATATAATTGACAAACCAAAATACATTAGAAAGAGTTCTTTGTTGGGAGGTGTCCTGTTCAAGAGAGAGGCGTCACACCAAAGGTACCACTTTAAGTCGCTGACTTGATTAAGTTAGGCCCATACCTGGTTCTTGCCCTGAATGCGAACGTTGAAGACTTCCCGCTCTTTGGGTGTGACGAGGACTGCAGTGAACTCCAGCGAGCCCTGCTGGGCGTTGCGTGGTATGCGGTAACCTGGAGTAATGATACAGGTAAGATGAACAAGTATACAAACAAACAAACAAACAAATAAACCAAACATTGAAACTAAATAACTGGACGGAGAAATAAAACCCAGTGAGTGTGTGTGTCAGTGTGTGTGCGGTGCGTGCATGTGTGAGTGTGTGTGTGTTCGTGTGTAAACGTGCGTGAGTACTACGTGACGTCAGTTCGAGCGCGCGATCACGTGCGCTTAAGTCTGTGTATCTGTGCTTGTCTCCGCAGTCCTTATGTCTGTCTGTCTGTGATATAGACTCCTGCATGTCCCTTTTAATCATCAGTGGCACAACTGACCATCAATTCGAGCACCGATCGTCTCAGAAGCGTTTCCGGCGAGAGGAGCGCTGGCACCAGGTCGTGAGTAGCGGTAACCTCCCTTGGCACACGTGTTGAGGTCAGCAGCAAAGGTCATCGCGTCCCCTCTCTGGAACGCCTTCATGACGTCAGTCTCATGTTCAAGGTCACCGCCTCCCGCGCGCTGGAGGTTCACTGAAAACCCTCTAAAAAAAAAATACAGAAAAACGAAAATTACAAATTGCGGCAATGATTCGGTGGAACCAAATGAAAAGGACAGACACTGAGATACAACTTCACAAGGTACTTCACTCTCGCTGATACACGAGCATCTGTTACCCTCCAAAGAATCCCCCGATTCTCGTTTCAGGAGATATTACCAGCCATGTGCTCTGAACACTATACATATGTATAGGTAGCCTTTCGAAACGAACCACAAGGTACACCAAAATGATGTACGACAACGTCATTACTCAAAGTCAAGAACTACATCGTCTTCCGGTAGCCAAATCAAGAAGTTAACAACAAATCAGAAATCAGTCCATCAGAAGGATAATGACCCACAATAGACGATGTTCAGAAAGAACTCTGTCGGTTTTGTTTGGGCTGTGAAAGATTAAATAGTCTTGCTTTTAATATAAAGACAACATTTCCCGCGTAAAGTTATCGGTGAGTCATAAGCGAGGGGTGTGTCTCAAACACGTAGACAAGGACCACTTGCAGAAAGTTTGCCTCAATAAATGCTAGAGTATTCACTCTTTCACGGCTCATACAAACCTGACAGCGTTATTTCCAGAGTTCGTCTATTAACTCACCCAGTGGAGATCTTGCAGGTGATGGTTCCAGTGGCCAGCACCTTGCCCTGCGCGCCCTGCTCGATGTCCGTCAGTGTGATGACAGCGGTTCCGTCCTCCATGCTGTCCGGGGTGAACTCCACCTCGGTGATCCGCCACGCGCCGTCTGCGTCATTGCAATATACGTCATTAGTGACGTCAATGGTGGTTTGAAGAAAGTAGTTTTAAGCATGGAAGAGTTTTGAAGTGAGAGGTGCGTACATGTCACAAGGTGTAAGTTCTAATGAACTCCGGTGGGATACTCGGACATATCAAACAATGCTACTGGTCTTGCTTGCTGTCAGCTTCGTTTGTGTTGCCATTTTCCCTGCCCTCTCCATCCCCCTCCCATCCCTCCTCTTATTTTCCCCTGCTCCCTGTCCAACCCATGCTTCTGGATTGTGTCACCAACAAGTCAATCCACCTGGGGTCCACCCAGCATATTCACACAATCATTTCGATTTTCAAGGTCACCAATATTGAACCGCATGCAATTCTTTCAACCGGAGTATGAGCCCAATGAGGATACAGGTATACAACGCCACCGAGACAGCAAACTCGCGTGTAATGACTGTAAAAGCAATAATGATTCAGTGACCCTGGCGAAGCTGCTTCTATTTGTGAACGAATGACAGATCTTTGAATTTGATAACAAAGTATAGACCGGTCTTCACAAAGACTTACTCTCTGTCTGGAAGCGTGAAGAGTTAACGGGTCGTTCATTGGTGGTGTAAAGTCTCCACTTCGTATCGTCGGCATACTCCACGTATACCTCGTTGAGCACGTCACCAAACGAGTAGGCCGGGAGGGTGTCTGGCAGCTTGACGTCACACTTGCTGACGTTAACATCATACGTCAGAACGCCGCCACGCTTGGCAAGGTCGACGAAAGTCACGGGTGGTATCCCGCCATGGACGCTAGCTCTGTGGATATAACGGGGTGTGATCTTGTGTGAGGTATAATAAAGTGTTCATTCTTCTGCAGTTTTCCCTTAGACTGTTAGTTCAGTTCCTGTATTTTACTGATTACAAATTGAACATACTGAGGGGGAAGGGGGGGGGTCACACGAAATCACTGACCAGGTTTGAAAGCATTTATCAATGTTTCCGTGCTCAGGCCGATTATAAATGACTGACAGTCTTCTGTTTTGAAATAACTTTTTGTCGTTTTTCTGTAAGCAAAAGGAAGCTGGTTTTCTGTCTGACTAAGAGAGATTTTATCGACGACAAAAGTTACAGGTTGGGAGAGGAATTGGAGTAAAAGCAAAAATAAAACTGACTTGATGGACACATTTTTTTTTTTTTTAAGTTGTGTTTTAGTGCATGGATACTTTTCACCAGCCTTCGTAATTTACTCCAAGCAAGGATGCACTTTCACTACATTATACGGATAATGTCTTCTTGTACTATTTCTTCTTCCTTTTCTTTCTATTTTTCCTACTTTATTTGTGCTTAAATTTTGCTTGGGAACTCAACAATTGTCTTTCTTTCTTTCTTTCTTAAATTCTTTCTTTCTTTATTGATTGATTGATTGATTGATTTATTTTTATTCATTCATTCACTTATTTATCCATTCATGGCCTACATGCATTAATTCTTTCATGACCAACATTATTTTGTGCGGACAACTGAACGATGTACGAAAGATGCACTTTAAAAAAATAAAAACTACACAATGATATGAAGGGAGTTTGCTGCCCTTTAAGTCATCCAAACATAGGCCTACTGATAAAGGCAACTCTAGTAATGCAAATACCGCAGATAGCCAGTTTCAACATGACCACGATTGCACACCAAAAATTGGGCCGATGTACTATCCAAAACCTTATACTCACACTTGATTCTTTTTTCAGTGGATGTGATTTCTGTCGAGTCAGGTCAAATATTTCAAAAGTATCCACAAGGTCAAATCCTCACATAAGTGCAAAGGTGGGTTGTATGGGCTTACTAAGCGTCTAGAAAACTTTAGCTTAGCACTAAGATCGCTGTTGCCGTATTAGCACTCAGTAGAAGTTTGACGTGCTGTTTTAAGTTAATGAAATAGACATCGGTTATGTTCCTCTAACTGCAATGTTCGTTTAGAGATGAACTTTGATGTATTAAGCAACCCAACAATCGACCTGTATAGGGTTGTTTTTACCACACACAAAAACGGGCGAGGGTGAGAGGCGGCCAAGACTGTTTTTCAGTTTAGAGTTTGTTTTCTGTTTGTATACATCAAAACACGTACAAATTCATAGATTCAACAAAGAAAATTACACTTTTTGAATGTAATTCGCAATGATCGTCATATTGCTTGTCCGGCGTTTCTTCGGCACTTGATCACGACATTCAAAAGTACGATTTGTACTCATGAAATACATTTAAAAGAAAGAACGATAATATGAGGATATAAAGGGATACAGAAACTAAATCATCAAAACCATCATCATGTATTGGCCGTAGACGCACAATGCATGCATATGATCATGTGAGTATTGTTTTTTTCTAACACATGAGTACGTTAGACATTAATAAGTTTATATTTTGTATTTCTCCCCATTTCTGTGCCTGCGCAAACATTACGAAGGACTGAAAAAGAACAAAAAAAATTTCAAGAACGCACATTTCGCTGCCAGTAACCTTCCATTTGCAACATGCCCCCACCCATCGATCCGTTCTGAGCATGTGCAAGGATTACAAAGAAAAAAGTTAATGATGTCAAATGTCTTTGCCGTGTATTGTTTATTAGCACTTTTTTTAAATTACTATAAAACGAAAACTCTTATTTTTGTTTGTTTGTCTGTTTCATTCCACTGACAGACATATCACAAAGGTCGCAGCCGTAAGCACGTGTGAAAGAAATATAAAGCTTAATTTACATTACAAGTTATCTATATTATATATATACATATTCGCATATGTTATGCATACAATTTCAGATGATAAAATAATCAGTTCATAATTACTCACATGGTGAATGCAACCAGAAGAAATATAGCGGACTTCATGATGGCTTTTGATGCTGTTCACCCGACCCTGCGTGAAACCCAAGTGTTCAGTTTCTGGACAGATGGATTCTTATAAGCCAACTTATCAAGTTAACTTCTTCATAGGCACACGAAGTTCAAAACGATGCGAATGGCTGCTTCGGAGTCTTGCGTGAGATAAGATTTGTTTGTTTGTCCATATCAGGGCGGTGCTGCTTTGACATTTAACGTGCGCCACACACAAGACAGAAGTCGCAGCACAGGCTTCATGTCTCACCCAGTCACATTATTCTGACACCGGACCAACCAGTCCTAGCACTAACCCCATAATGCCAGACGCCAGGCGGAGCAGCCACTATATTGCCAATTCTTAGGTTGCCAATTCTTAGGTATGACCCGGCCGGGGTTCGAACCCACGACCTCCCGATCACGGGGCGGACGCCTTACCACTAGGCCAACCGTGCCGGTGCGTGAGATAAGAGGATCAGTCGATTTAGATACACGCCAATACTCATCAGCCTGGCTGCTTCCAGTACAGGGTTGTATTTTTGTTGTTGAATTTATTTCGTAAATGACACTGTGTCAATCTGCTAAATTAATTCAGAAAGAAATCCGACTCTGCACAGAATGCAGCTAGGCTGTTGATTGTTGGTATGTGTCCATGTGAAAAGATGCTTTTCTTCTACGAGTAAGCCTGGACAGCTCTGTGTTCGTGTACACTACATTGGGGTATGCACGTTAAAGATCCCACGATTCACAAAAGGGTCTTTCCTGGCAAAATTGTATTGGCGTAGATAAAAATGTCCACCAAAATACCCGTGTGACCTGGAATAATAGGCCGTGAAAGGTGGATGCAGCGCCTAAAGGCAGTCGATCTACTGGCCGATGTGAATGCGTGATATATTGTGTAAAAAATTCCATCTCACACGACATTAATTATAGGTAACATGCGCCTTGTGTGGTGAGATACGTGCGCGATATAAATCCTCGTAAATAAATTAAAAAAATTAAAAAAAAACAAAAACAGAATCATCTACGTGGGATCATAGATATAAATAGTCTAAATAGATCTATGGTGGGATGTCAATCGTATAAAACCATTCATGGCCAATATAGGCATTTAAGACCTGAGGGGACAGTAAACCCCCTCATTTTCGTTCGTTCGTATGTATACACGTTGTGTAGTGATATTCGTGTTTGAGTCCAGGAACCTGTGGATCGTTTCCTTTGAGAGAAAAAATAAAAACACCTTCGTTTTCGGGCCTACTTATGAGTTTACTTTTCGATATGAAGTTCTCTATCGTTTCAGTGTTGCCGGGGAATTGTTTAATGTGTCGCTACTTGAGAACTGTTTGCTGCTTTAAATTAATAAAATGAAATAAAAAATTATTTGCAGCATAGATAAAAATGAAACAAATTAATGTTTTAGACTCCCTCACAGACCCTTTTTCCCCCCTCGCGAACCTACAATTTGTTTTAACCGTAACAAAAATGGAAACATTCTTAATGTTTTTTGCCTAATGAAAAATGATTCTAGCGTTTCTGCTCATTACGTAGCCTAACAGCCTCATCTGCCACTCGCTCATGGACAGACTTCGAAACACATGCAGCATTGCCGAATAGTTTAAAGATACTTTCCCTCCCTTGCAAACAATCAAGTAAACCAAATGGACCTGCCCAGGCATTTACATGGGATAACAACTTCTGTCCGCTTTGACACATACGAAGAATCAACACTCTGGCTGCTTTCTGTGCGGAGTGGCAATATCACGCCGAAAGGATTTTAGCAAAATTAGGGACACCCATGTCAATGATTTTTTTTGTGACAGGGGAGGCTACCGCTCCTTTCACAGCAGACTCTGCACCCGAGTTGTTGGCCTTTAAAAGTCAACACCAGTGGATTGTAGAAGTCTGTTTGTGATGGGGTCTGGTGGTTTCCGATTGTCTGTATGTTCATGGAAACCTTCGGGTTTGCATAACAGTTTTTATAGGGCTAAGAAATTAGCCCTAACATTTTCAATCCTGTTTGATTGCACTTCGCCTCCCGAGGTGATCGTAGTGTTTTGGCACTCGGTTACATCTGGCGCTTGCGAGCAGGGATGGGACTCGGCATGATATGTTCAGGTAATGGCATAATATGACCACTGAACATTTTCGTGCTGTTCCCATTCTGCGAACTTGGGATGGACAGTGGTCCCCCGGTTCGGAACTTCGGGACGAAGTTCATTTCAAACGGGGGCGATTGTGACAGGGGAGGCTACCGCTCCTTTCACAGCAGACTCTGCACCCGAGTTGTTGGCCTTTAAAAGTCAACACCAGTGGATTGTAGAAGTCTGTTTGTGATGGGGTCTGGTGGTTTCCGATTGTCTGTATGTTCATGGAAACCTTCGGGTTTGCATAACAGTTTTTATAGGGCTAAGAAATTAGCCCTAACATTTTCAATCCTGTTTGATTGCACTTCGCCTCCCGAGGTGATCGTAGTGTTTTGGCACTCGGTTACATTTTAAACGTATCTCGTGTGTGTGCCTTGGTACATGGTTATTCCAAACGCTGCACCAGTTTAACACACAGCTGGGGGATTTTATTGACATTTTTTCAATTTATGTTTGTTTGATTTAATTTTTACAGCCAGTTTTGAATGTCAAAATCAAAGCTTCGATCAGAATGTTGACTTGCCCCGGCAACGTAGTTGGCTATTAGTAAAGCATCGTCTCTGAGCAGCAACTTGCAAGTTACGCTTATAAGTTCTGGACTGAATATTCGTCGTGCTTGTATTAATAATAATAATAATATGGGAGATTTATAGAGCGCTTTACGTTCTCTGAGCGCTTTACAATGAAAAAAAATATGAAAAAACACACAAACATACATATACATACAAAGCATTGACAATGCCATTTGGAAATAGATGGACAGCGATCATTCTTTGCGGGCAGTGACTGAGTATTGCAATAAACTTCCAGCGTAAAAGTTACCTCCGCATTTCTTTATGCTTTGTTCCACACAAATCAAACATCCAAACAAACGAACATCGAGTGACTCCATTTTTGTCAATACTGTTCACTATCACACGGGGCTGGGGTGGAGGCAAGGTGGAAGCTTGCAGGGGGGGGGGGGGGGGACGGGGGCGGGAGCTCGAGGTAAACTGAAATGAAGGCTTACCACACTAATTTCTTCTTCTACCTTACCCGAATTTAAAAATAAGCAACACCTGCCGAACGCAGACCTTGATAGTCAGATTTAATTTGTGTGATTAACAAGACCGGATGTATTGCAATTTACTAAGATTGCAAGTACAAGTGCCAGACAGGGTCAAATGATAAACTGATTAATCATAATGGAAAAAACAACTAACGGCTCAGTTCGTAATAAGCCGACAACATTTTCTGGTTGAATTAATAACTTTTTTGCCTGCTTGTCTAATTTTAGGTAGGCGCGGGTTTACTAAATGAAAACTTGAAAGACGTCATCGACAAGAAAATCCTGCCAGAAATTCCCGTTGTGGTGTCAGACCAGCTCATCAGATTACTAATCTAACACAGTCAGCCACTTGAAACACTCAAAAAGATTAAGCCCGTGTACGTTCGCGCACACTCGGATACCTGAAGGACGCACGCACGCACGCAAGCAAGAAAGTACGCATAATATTATACCAAACACAAACACGCACTCACATACGCATATACCTACACACACACACACACACACGCAAACACACACACACACACACACACACACACACTCTCTCTCTCTCTCCTTCTCTTTCACACACTTACCAAACAACCACACACACACACTGACAATCTCTCTCTCTCTCTCTCTCTCTCTCTCTCTCTCTCTCTCTCTTTCTCTCTCTCGGGCCCACACACACACACACATACACACACACATGTACACACACATACGTACACACATACTTACACACACACGTACACACACACACACACACAAACCGTGCGCGCGCGCGCACATCGGCTACACTGACACAATGCAGAGAACACAAAAATACGCGCCCACGAAATCCACCACTCCAGGCCGCCTACGTTGTCCGGTACACCCACTGACTCGGCGCACACGAGAGGAAAGGTTGCGGGAAAAACAATTTCAAGGACAAACAACATTTATGAAACACCGACAAAGAAAATATGAGAGAGAGAGAGAGAGAGAGAGAGAGAGAGAGAGAGAGAGAGAGAGAGAGAGAGAGAGAGAGTTTGAATTTAAATGTAGCTTCTTTTAAGTAATCGTGTGTACTCCGGGCTCTTAGTTTTGTGACGTGTCATTTTGCTATGAATTGTAGTACTCGTGACTCCTGAATTAAATGGTGGTAGAGAAAAACTTGATGCAGAATTAACCTCTCCAACCATGTTGTGAAGAAGGTGTTTGTGCAGTCTAACGTTATTCCATCCGCGGTTTCAAAATGGAATAGCGCCAGTGAAAGTAATATGAATTGGAAAAAAAAAAAATTGAAACCCTTTCAAAGTACTGTTGATGTAAGTTTAAGGTGGTTTCAGCTGCGACTCTTACACCGGATTCTACCTTGTAATAAATATTCATATTTGTGTAAAATTAAAAATTCACCGCTTTGCACATTTTGCGGGTATCATGAAGAGACAATTTGTCACTTATTTTGGGAATGTATGATTGTTAAAACCTACTGGATTAAATTGAATAATGTATTGCACAAAGAATGTTTACATTGTGAACATTTGACTTTTTCAAAAGGATTGATAATATTTGGAAATGATGATAATGTGAACACTGATAATGTTTTAGATTTGATTATTCTTTTACAAAAATATTATATTTATCAATGTAAACTTCAGGGCTCAGTTCCGCTTTTGAGTGTTTTTTTGAAAATATTAAAACAAAGATATTACATTGAAAAGAAATTGAATTTAATCAGGAATAGAAATGTTGAATTTTTGTCAGAGTGGTTACCCTATGCGAATATATGTTAGGTTATTGACCAAGGCGAAGTGTCGGTACGCATAATATTATACCAAACACAAACACGCACTCACAAACGCATATACACACACACACACACACACACACACACACACACACACACACGAACACACACACACACACACACACACACACACACACACACACACACACTCTCTCTCTCTCTTTCTCTTTCACACACTTACCAAACAACCACACACACACACACACTGACAATCTCTCTCTCTCTCCCACACACACACACACACACACACCCACACACACACACGTACGTACACACACACACGCGTACACACACGTACGTACACACACACACACAAAACCGTGCGCGCGCGCGCACATAGGCTACACACAATGCAGAGAACACAATAATACGCGCCCACGAAATCCACCACTGCAGGCCGCCTACGTTGTCCGGTACACCCACTCACTCGGCGCACAGAAGAGGAAAGGTTGCGGGAAAAACAATTTCAAGGACAAACAACATTTATGAAACACCGACAAAGAAAATATGAGAGAGAGAGAGAGAGAGAGAGAGAGAGAGAGAGAGAGAGAGAGAGAGAGAGAGAGAGAGAGAGAGAGAATTCATAATAGTGATTGCGGAATCGTGGGAAAATTTAAAATTAAAATGTAGCTTCTTTTATGTAATCGTGTGTACTCTCTTAGTTTTGTGACGTGTCATTTTGCTATGAATTGTTGTACTCGTGACTCCTGAATTAAATGATGGGAGAGAAAAACTTGATGCAGAATTAACCTCTCCAACCATGTTGTGAAGAAGGTGTTTGTGCAGTCTAACGTTATTCCATCCGCGGTTTCAAAATGGAATAGCACCAGTAAAAGTAATATGAATTGGACATTATTTTATTTTGAAACCATTTCAAAGTACTGTTGATGTAAGTTTAAGGTGGTTTCAGCTGCGACTCTTACAACGGATTCTACCTTGTAATAAATATTTATATTTGTGTAAAATAAAAAATTCACTGCCTTGCACATTTTGTGGGTATTATGAAGAGACAATTTTTCACTTATTTTGGGAATGTATAATTGTTAAAACCTTCTGGATTAAATTGAATAATGTATTGTACAAAGAATGTTTACATTGTGAACGTTTGACTTTTTCAAATGGATTGATGTATTTGAAAATGATGATAATGTGAACACTGATAATGTTTTAGATTTGTTTATTCTTGTAGGAAAATATTATATTTATAAATGTAAACTTCAGGGCTCAGTTCCGCTTTTGAGTGTTTTTTTGAAAATATTAAAACAAAGATATTATATTGAACAGAAATTGAATTTTATTAGGAATATAAATTTTAAATTTGTGTCTGACTGGTTACCTTATGCAAATATATGTTAGGTTATTGACCAAGGCGAAGTGTCCATTTCAGTTTCACTTCTTCCACAGTCTAAAATTGTAGGCTTTTACAACTTTTGGCAAGAGTGTGTGTGTATGTCTTATGTCTGTCTGCTTCACTTAGCCTCTTACCTGTCTGTCACCCTGTCCAATCTTATGGGTGTAGGGGTGTCTCCGCGTATTTTAGTGACTTTTGACTATTGTAGGGTGGAAGTTCAAAAAGAATCTATTATTTGTATTATTACTTAAGAGTATACATTATAAATGATACCACCACCATC
>NC_090261.1:42203974-42251474 GCF_037325665.1 Littorina saxatilis
CATTGTAAGCAGAAAGGGAAAAAGATGGAGTATGACCAAACAGAGTTATTAGTTGATAATGATATGCACTTCTTATCTACATGCTAAAAACATTTATGCAAAGTTACTGATTTTGTTTCCATCAAGTTAATTTTAATTTGTTTTAGCATCACAATGTGTAACCCCAGAGTAGAGTATGAATGGGCAGGTGAATCTATACAGATATTCAAACAACAAATGTCAACATCTTGATGATTCCCTCTGCTTACACCTTCCTTGCTCCCCATTTGTTCAAACCAAAACAGAGAGGTTTTAACTGATGTGGTTTAAAAATGCTGATTATTTAAGAGAGGAAAAAAGAAAATCATACATTCCTTAGGGTTAGGGTTTAGGGTTAGCCTAACCCCTTAGAAAATCATACATTCCTTAGGGTTCCCTAACCCTAATCATACATCCCTAATCATACATTCCTCAACATACATCCGCATAAAGCACACACACAGAATTGGAGATTGCAAGGCAGTTTGTACACAGTACCTTGTAACCAGTGGTTGACACAGAGTATCTTGTAACCAGTTTGTTAAACTGAATACAGAGTATCTTGTAACCAGTTGCTAATACAGAGTATCTTGTTCTAACATGAAGCACCTCCCCAGCACACCTTTTGTTTTCCTCCCTTCTCATTCTCCTCCCCCTTTCCTTCAAACCCATCGCACAATGTTGTGTGTACCATCAGTGACATAATCTAAACAGAACTTTAGCAGAGATCAAAACTCGGCGACAAAATCTCACACTTACATACTCGCTACATTTTCTACATTTGTACAGTATACACAACACACGCTCATGCAGTTTAAAATCACAAAAAAAGAATCAAACAAATGAATATTTCACTCCACAACTCAACCGCTCAAGCTCAGCTTGTTGTGATTCAACAATATTCAGTCCCCCCAAAACAATTACAGGCGCAGTCCTTCCTATGAAATGAGTTACTATGTCAGATCTGCTCACATATCAAAAACCAACATCTTGAATGCTTATTTTGCAGTGGGAAGTTTAATGATATTTAATTTTCACAGATTAACACCAGCGTCAGTTGAGAAATTATTCCTTACAAAAATCCAACTCTGCACAAAAAACGTCCAAGCTGTTGATTTTTAATATGTGTCCAAGTGTACGGATGGCCTTATCCCACGTCAAAACACTGGCCAGATGGTGAGCAGAATCATTTAGATGGGGAGGGCTGTGCCTTTAAAACATTACTATAACCATGCAGCACACACGCTCTAAAATCTGAATGAACACATCCCAAGCGGAACTCTTTCAGTCCTCTTTCTTCTCAGTGTCAGATTTGGCGGCCGTAACCTCTCCCTCTTCCTTCCCTTCAATGGCCGGGGGACTGGTGTCACCTCCCCCCTCCCCTTCCACCGCTGCTGCGTCTGGGTTTTCCATCATCTCCGCGCTAGTGCCAAACTCGTTGACGCGCTTGGGGTCGATGCGATAAATGTACCGCTGGTACAGGTAGATGAAGAAGATGACGTCTGAAATGGAGAAAAATGGGCTGTAAACTCTGCAAGCATGAATGACATAAAGTAGAGAAGATTTCATCATGGAAGCATGACTTTGGATTGTTTGAAGCTCTCAAAGCATAGTGTGATAGTGGGGTTCTTGTGCACCATTATCTATCCGAAGGAAACCTCTAGCATCGAAATTTATACCACACAAAATGAGCTTTTTCATCCTTATCGAAGCACAAACGCTGTCAAGCAGTTATCCAAACCATAAGTTTTTGACAAGTACTACTAAGGCAACAAAAAAAAAAATAATAAGTCTGTTTACGGTAACATAGGCCAAAAAAAATAGGGTCGGTAGGTCGGGATTTTTTTCCTTTCTCCAAAAAACCATATTTTTAAGAATAAAAAAACAAGAAAGGTAGGTTGTTGGAACGTTTGTTATTGACAAAACAATACATTCACAGGTATTTCGACATAAGTCTTTTAAATGGACAGACAAACAAATATTAAAACAACACTTATCTTGATAGTTCTGTCAAACTTATCTTGATAGTTTTAACAAACGTTCCAACAACCTACCTTTCTTGTTTTTTGATTCTGAATTTTGGAACGTTGGCAGTCTCTTTGTTTTTGGATTTGCTCATATTTTTAAGTTATTTTGCCAAAAAACAAAGACTTTTTTTTCTTTCCCCCAAATGCCAAAAAAAAGTCTAGGGTCGCGCGAAAAAATAGGGTCGGTCGGGATACCGTAAACAGACTATTTTTTTGTGTGTGCCTAATCTCTCGCTGAACTGGTCACTCTGTTATGATAAGACAAACCAAGTCAAAAACACAGTGATTTTACATTTGTCAGGAAGAAACTACTCAAAGAAAATAGCAACTGGAATGCATGTCTGGTTGCCGATGTCATTTTGAGTAGCTTGAGACTTTTATCAGTAAATTACAGCAAACTTCTGGTGAACGCAACCCCGCGGTCAAGCATCTGTATTGCTTTTCTGTCAGGACTTACACTACAGTGACGTTGTAGCACAAATGATGCATTATTGGGAACACAATGCTATCCATGATTGTCTTTCTGACATAATAAATTTCTAAAGTTCTTTTACGCCTTATAATATAAATGTTTTAATGGTTTTTTGTTTTTGTTTTTATGTGCCGTTGTTAGGTGTTTTTTGTTTGTTGGGGGGTTGAGGGGGTGAGGGGGGGGATTGTTCAGGAAATCACTGACCATCTCTAAGACAGCCCAGTCTATAGAGCGTGGGCATTTTGATGACGAAGGCGAAGATGTCATCGATGAAGGTGTTCAGAGCTTTGTAGGTCAGCATGCGCCACGGGAGATGTGCCACCGACTTCAGTTTGTAGTTGATGAACAGCTGTGGCGTCATCATGATGAAGCCTGTAACACACATCACAACCAATATTAGAAACAAATAACTGATTCAATAGTCAACCTAGCGTAACAAAAATCAAATCAAATAGATACATGCATGTACAAGATAGTACACGAGTCAAGTACAAAGTAACAAGATATTATGCAATGTTTCTCTCTCAGCAGAGCTCTGAACTCCTAGCTTTATCTCATAAGTAAAACCTATTATAATCTAGCAATACATTTTCAATGTTTGTTCACGACTATCATACACAATTTCACACAGAAACTCCTGGTACCTAAAATTACGAATACTATTGCGAAATATTACTGCTACTTAATTATTGCACACCTTCATTACAGGGGCAAAACCTAAGAATCTTTTTGATAAGGACAAATTGGCTTGGGATTGATTCAGATGCCTAAACTATATTCGAAAATTTTAATAATAAATTTTCATTTGATTAATATACTTACCCAATTCACATATAGCAATTTACTTCAGTTTAGTGCTAGGACGCTGAAAACTACGTTCACCCTGGTAAGGGGGGGAAGTAACCCTAAAAATAGAACGGCCTTGACAGTCACATGACAACGTCAGGTCAAGGCTACCTCCCAGCATGCTATGCGCACGCGTGCTCTCGCCGCCATGTTTGTCGTCATTCGCTCGAAGCGCCCTCTTATTTTTAGGGGAACTAAAGCGGGGCAGGCGGGAGGGACTTCACTATGTGAATTGGGTAAGTATATTAATCAAATGAAAATTTATTATTAAAATTTTCGATTAAATTACATATCTTATCCCAATTCACATATAGCAGATTGCTAATTAAGGTGATGGGATGCTCACCTATGAGCTAGGCAACAATTGCCCTGCTGCTACCATCGCTGGTAGAGCCTTGGTACCGTCCTGCCGCGCACTGGAAATGTCGCGCAGGTAAAAGTTGATAAAAACATCCTCAGATCTCCAGTAGGCAGAATCAAGGACTTCAGATAATCTTCCTGATCTTAGCACAGCTAAGGAGGATGCCCAGGCTCTTGCCTCCTTGCCGACGTTAGAGGGAGAACTGACTGCCCCCCCCCCCCCCCCCCTTTCTTTCTGTGCCACCACTCATACGCCTGTCTGATCAGTGTTGAGATCCATTTAGAAAGAGTTACCTTGTCTTTATGCCAAGCCGTGTTCAGAGATAGGAAAAGCAGCTTCTGCTGTTTAGCTCTGATAGGCTCTGTGCAAGACAGATAACTGGTAAGAGCCCGAACTGGGCAGTTAGACATATCGGGGTCCCCTGGAGCCAGAATTTTGTTAAGAGGAAGAATTCTGATTATGGGGGAAATTTGATCAGGCTTCTGGTTTTTGGCTAGAAATTCTGGCCTAAAACGTAAAGTGATAGAACCATCTTTTTCAAAAGCTATGTCTCTAGATGAGCCTGAGAGAGCGTGAATTTCGCTACCTCTCCTTGCGGTGGCCAAAAGAACGAGCGAAAGTGTCTTACGAGTAAGATTAGCTAGACTAGCTGATTGCAATGGTTCAAAATCTTGCGATCTTAAGAATTCTAGAACAAGGAAGAGATCCCATGCAGGAACTGGGGCTCTGGTTCTAGCAAAACCTATTGACGCACCTTTTAGGACACTAGCAATAACGCCGCTGAGATTAATGTTGTGACCTAACTGCCTCAACGTAGCCGAAATAGCAGAACGCCTGACTCGAAGAGACGAGGGGGAGCTGCCCTGAGCTGCTAACCATGACAAGTGGTTAGCTACCTGCATAGAACGTGGGGATACAGAATTGACCTGATTCTCTGCACACCATTTAACCCAAGCCGTCCAATGTGAAGCGTACACTGAGCTCGTAGAATTCCTGTGCGCTTTACGAACCAAATCAAGTGTCCTTTCCGAGGCACCCGACCGGAGCAGGGATCTTCTCACAGTCTCCATGCGTGAAGGAGCAGGGACTGTGGGTTCTCGTGCTGAATGCCGGTGCGTGGTTGCAGTAATTCTCCCTTTTCCAGGTTTAGAGGAATGGGAGGACCTTCTGCTAAGCGGAGGAGATCCGGAAACCAGTGCTGACTCGTCCACATCGGCGCGACCAGAACCAGGGATGGTTGCTCCAACTCTGCTTTCCTCAGCACTTTTCCGAGAAGTTGGAATGGTGGGAAAGCGTAAGCCGTGAGTCCTGTCCAGTCGACTTCCAGTGCATTCACTTTCCAGGCTTCCGGGTCCGGAAACGGGGATATGAACACTGGTAATCTCCTTGAAACCCGGGTTGCGAAAAGATCGACCATTGGTTTGTCCACCCAAACCCATAGCCGCTGGAGAGCGTGGTGGGTGATCGTCCACTCCGTATGGAGTACTTTTGAGGATCAACTGAGAGAGTCTGCCAAAACATTCAGTTTCCCCGGCAGATGTTTTGCTGACAACCTTATCTGATGCTGGTGACACCACTTTAGAATTTGGCATGCCTTGAGAGACAGTGTGTGAGAGCGAGAACCGCCCTGCCTGTTGATGTAGGCTGCAACCGTTATATTGTCTGTATGAAGACGAACATGCTTGCCTGCCACCAGTGATAGAAAGCTCTGAAGACCGTGGGCTACAGCCTCTAACTCGAGAACATTGATGTGTGAGAGGGCTTGGCCTGTTGTCCACGTGCCTGAGGCTGTGTGGTGAGAGAGATGAGCACCCCAGCCTGATAGGGAAGCGTCTGTGAACAAATCCTCCTCTGGGGGAGGGGGAGTGATGAGAACTCCCTGTGAGACCCATGGTTTTAGCCACTGATCTGTGGTCTGCTGAAAAGCTAAGATACAGACGTGTGACCAGGGTAGGTACTGCCAAGAAGCAGTGGGCTAAAGAATAGCCCGAGCGCAAACCAAAACACGTCCTCAACCAACGTCGCTGAAGAGAAGAATGACTACAAACATGGCGGCGAGAGCACGCGTGCACATAGCATGCTGGGAGGTAGCCTTGACCTGACGTTGTCATGTGACCGTCAAGGCCGTTCTATTTTTAGGGTTACTTCCCCCCCCTTACCAGGGTGAGCGTAGTTTTCAGCGTCCTAGCACTAAACTGAAGTAAATTGCAATATGTGAATTGGGATAAGATATGTAATTTAATATGTTTTTCCTGTTACTTTCTTTTCTTGAAAGATTTTGAACATTTAGGTAATATATCACGAAGTAAGTGTTGAAATCAGGAATTCCTGGCGGGAAATGTCATCCCTGTCAAGTTGTACTTACCAAAGGTGAGGAGGAATCCGTAGAGCATGTTGAGCACCCAGGAGTACCAGCCCCTGTGTTCCTGGTACACTAGCGAGTAGACTGCGTAGATACCCAGCAGCGGGTACAGACCCCACGACAGGTATTTGAATGCAAGCTGCAAAAATCACAACAAGGTTCATCTTTAATGAATTGTATTGCAACCATCTATATATATATACGGCTTGTCTCTGTCTGTCTGTCTGTCTGTGTGTCCGCGATGCACGGCCAAAGTTCTCGATGGATCTGCTTCAAATTTGGTGGGCATATTCAGGTAGACCCCGGACACAACCTGGTCGATGAGAATTTTCAACACGTGCTCTCAGCGCGCATCGCTGAACCGATTTTGGTTTTTCTGTACATCCACTACATCCATTCCCAGTAACTCTTCCTTATCTTCTCCAGTGTTTTGCGTTTATCTCCCTTCCTTCGTGTGGCGTCAATCCATATTCCCGTTACTATTTTTAGTCCACAACACTCAATCCATATTCCCGTTACTATTTTTAGAAGGTCACTGTCCACAACTCTTCCTTATCTTCTCCAGTGTTTTGCGCGTTTATCTCCCTTCCTTTGTGCGTACGCCGGTGTAGGATCCGGTCCGGTCCCCCGTCTGAAGTAGTCCCCCGGGGGACCAATTCGTGGCAAAAACTGCTCTATAATGGTCCCCCCTTAGACATCCAGCCTCGTTTTTCTTAGGCATTCAAGCCATTTTCAATCTATATCTTCGTCCGGTATTATGTAGTGCACAGACAGCAATCTCTTTGTTTGACTATATTTTGCAGAAAATAAAATAGATCTGATTTATAATGCCGTTCAACAGAAAAATCACATGAAATAAAATGAATAATAAATAAATACTGATAAGAAGAAATGAAAGCAGTCTCTGATTCTTTCCTTTCTTTTCCCTGAAATTGCTGGTAACATTACTAACATTGTAACAAGAAAAACGAGGCTGGATGTCTAAGGGGGGACCATTATAGAGCAGTTTTTGCCACGAATTGGTCCCCCGGGGGACTACTTCAGAGGGGGGACCGGACCGGATCCTACACCGGGTCCCAAGTGCAGCCGGGTATTCGGCTCTACTTCTTCCCGGCGAAGCCGGTACCCGGCGAAGCGGGTAATCATCTAGTTCTAAATAAAGTTGAGTACCCACAGAATGCAAGCTGCAAAACCACAAGGTTTCAATTTCAATGTCTGTTTGTAATGAATTGTATTGTTACCATGATTCTAAATAAAGTTGAGTGCTCACAACAAGTAGGGGAATGCAAGCTGAAAACCCACAACAAGGTTCATCTTTTACATCTGTTTCTAATGAATTGTATTGTTACCACGATTCTAACTTAAGTTGAGTGCCCACAACAAGTAAGGGAATGCAAGCTGAAAACCAACAACAAGGTTTCAATTTGAACGTCTGTTTCTAATTAACTGTATTGTAACCATTCTAAATAAAGTTGAGAGCCCGCAACAAGTAGGGGAATGCAAGCTGAAAACCAACAAGGTTCATCTTTTACATCTGACTCTAATGAATTGTATTGCAACCATTCTAACTAAAGTTGAGTACCCACAACCAGTAGCGAAATGCACAGCCACCTTTTAACACCACCCCCCCACCCCTCTCAATATTTACCCCTTTTAAGACCTGCTTTTAGGGATTCCCTGTAAGCAAAACCTCTGAATTTACACCCATTTTAAGACTCCATCCCTTGTAAGACCACATTTTCTCAGATATCCAGCAGTCTTAAAAGTTTTGGGTTCCACTATAATGAAGTAATCTCAATAGTGGTTATTAACATCATTGAACAGAACACTCTACGCACCAAGTCATATTGCTTTGTAGCACTCTCTGTGTAGGTGGTTTTGTACTCTATGGAGACACGTGGAATGACACCAAACCATGTCTCTCCTGGATGCCTCTGCAAAACACAGTTCAAGTACATGAATTAAATAATGTATTGATAAAGCACAGGCAAACCGTATTTGCTTTCAGGCAGAAGCAGAACATTCATAATGCAGCACTAAAATCCACAACTACACTTCAAGGCAATAAAGATTGGTTTGGCAAGTTACAGAAGTAAACAGAATGATAGTGCTATAATTTCTGCTTTTCATGCAAATCAGGACCGTAAAAATTAAGTTTTATCATTTCTCATCAAGATTTTTTCAATAATAATATTTATCTTTTTAACACAATGCTGGTAAACCACAAAGAGCTCAGACACAATGTAACACACACACATACCTCTATATTAACGACTTTCTTGATTTTCCAGATCTCGATGCACAGTCCAACAAAGATGGAGATTTTCACAACGGTGTTGGTCTCATTGTCCATGACATAAAGGAGAACGATTAACGACTGGAAGACGTTGAAGAAGACCGAACGCACTGACAACCCCTCCAGAGACTTGCGACTCCTCCAGAATTGAATGTCTGCACACACAAGCAAACACATCCCCTCTGTGATTCCCAAATACTGTTCTTTACATGAAATAATACCTGCAGATTCCACCAGTCTTTGCTATGCATCAGATCATTTGAATGATTTTCAAATATCATGGTTCTAGCTACTGCTGCTGTGATGTAGGAATTCTGACACCATTTTTCTTTTCTTTCAGAATTGTTTACGAGATGGGCCAGATTTCATCTCAATTGCCCTTTTACAAGAATTGTCCACACTGACTAAGGAAAAAGTAGAGCAGTCTCAGGTGAGGAATAATGGTACATGTACCAAACTTCAAAGTTACATGCAAAGATCACTCATTCAAAGCATTATTAAGAATAATTAAATGTATACAATGTAAAAACAATGTGCTTTCAAGATGCAGCCACCATACACATACACACCACCAAGACAATAAAAACATAAAATCTAGACATTAGTTTCCAAATCTTCTTCTTCTGCGTTTGTGGGCTGAAACTCCCACGTACACTCGTGTTTTGCACGAGTGGAATTTCACGTGTATGACCGTTTTTACCCCGCATTTAGGCAGCCATACGCCGCTTTCGGAGGAAGCATGCTGGGTATTTTCGTGTTTCTATAACCCACCAAACTCTGACATGGATTACAGGATCTTTTTCGTGCGCACTTGGTCTTGTGCTTGCGTGTACACACGGGGGTGTTCGGACACCGAGGAGAGTCTGCACACAAAGTTGACTCTGAGAAATAAATCTTTCGCCGAACGTGGGGACGAACTCACGCTGACAGCGTGCGGCCAACTGGATACAAATCCAGCGCGCTACCGACTGAGCTACATCCCCGCCCGTTTCCAAATGATCAGATGAGGACAATAAGCAAGTAAATTAATCAATCAATCAACTGGATGCGTACCATTCTTGAAGGCAAGGAACTCGAAGATGCTGTGAAGAATAGACACAATGATAGTCATTGCCAGCAGATAGGGACTTGTTTCCAGGAAGGCTGTCTGCAACACAACGTACAAGAGTGATCATTCACTAACTTCACTTGAGCAACGGCAGGGATAACGGTACCAGTGACAGATTAACACGATCATTTGTGTTTCATGCCATATTCTCAGAACCTCAGAAACAAATCACTGTTGCAATGGCTTGTATTAAACATTTGGTTTAAACAAAGTTTTATTTCCATTTACTTATACATGAAATTTCCATTCATTTATGGTGGTGTCTTCAAACACATTTTAAATTAACAAAATAAGTAAGCAAATGGCCGACAGATTCATAATATGCAAAGACAGTATTAAAACATAAATCTCAAGATCTGTAAAATGTTTACTAAAATCTTTTTTAAGACACGGCCATACTCTAGCCAACCCCCGACGCATACCTTCAGAGAGTCCTGATCCTCATCGGAGTCATCAGCAAAGTCTGAGCCCAGCATGGAGGTCCACTTGTTGCGCATGGACTGGGCGGCGTACATCTGCCACTTGAACAGCGAGATGGGGCTGTACGTCAGCGTCAGGTTCAGCACCCTGTGGCGTGGCACACAATTCAAAAAGTTGAACACAAGAAACACAAGAAAAGCAAATGCTTACACAACTCTCCTTCGTCATTTCCCATTGCAGTGGAACCCCCCTTTTAAGACCCCACCCCACCAAAATAAAACATACTCCCTCCCCTATTAGACCCTCCGCCCTCCCCATCCGATAGAAGACTCCCTCCCTTCTTGCCCCCCCCCCCCCCTTTTCCCCAACCATCCTACCCAATAGAAGACTCCCTCCCTTTTAAGACCCCCATTCCCCGATTAGACCTTCCACCCATTCAAGACCCGTCCGGCCATCCATACGGACGGACACATATGAATCTTAAGACTCACCAATTACTCAAAAACAGACATTGGATATACTCGATGCACTCACATCCTTAAAATGAACCCTGTAAATGGGTACAGCAACCAACCTTCACTACTGAAGGTACAGTATACATAATACAATCTGTAGCCTGACATTCTCAAATAAATCGCAGACCAACCTGCAGTTTTCAATATCAATCGTGATAAGCAAATTTACTCAAGACAGATCTGTAATCCTTCAGTTTCTTCAATAGCCCTTTCAGATTTAATGGTGGACCTGTACAAAAATAAACACGTCGACCCTTGCACCGAGCACAGTCACCTGCTTTCATCACGGACTTGTACCAACACAGAGAGACAATTCAGAATGAGAATGTTGACAAGTGGTCTGTGCTACAGTGAATCATGATTCTTTGAAACCTCCAAGTTAACAAAATTATTCTACAGCAGAGAAAATGACTCAACAAGCCCTGTACACAAACACAGGCACAGAGCAACAACATACTTGACTGTTTCATTGACAGGCATGTAGTCACTGTTTAAGTTCCAGTACTCGTTCAGGTAGATCACAGGGTAGTACTTGTTGGCACCAGGGTAGAACTCAATGTCTGAAGAAAAAAACCACGACAGATATAATTTATAGCAATAGTTCTGCAGCTACATGTATTAGACTTTAGCTTCAGTCTGTCAAAATGATTAACACTGAACTATCCAAAAGTGTCTTCTTCTGCCACATCAAAAAAACGTGTTGGAATCATCACAGGAACAAAAATGTGTATCTTTTTTTGCCTTGCTTCTGCAGTACAAAGAGCTATCATACAAGTGTTACAACACACACACATATTACATTGTCTAAAACAAAACAAAAAACCTGAAAGTCCACTCTGAGATGATTTTCAGAAGAGCTCAAACTGTACAGTAAACTTGTGGTGCTTTGCACAAACACTTGAACTGTTATCGCTGAAGCTTGTGTTTACACTATATAAGCATGTTACTTTACTCAGTCAGACAACTGACACCAAAGACACGTACACTCATCCAAAGGCTGCGGCACAGAGCCCCTCATCCATGGGGAGTGATCGTCCAGAAAGTTGATGGTCAAGTTCGGGTGCCAGTGGGACAGAATTTCATATGTTGACTGATTCTCTCTCTGCAAAAGAATAGGCAGATGCAAGTTATCAGTTCAACTCTGAGAAAGCAATTTCAGAGCAAGTAAGCATCTGCAGCCCAATATTCTACAGAAGACCATAACAAAGTTCTAGCAAAGTTAACATTCACAGACACGTCCACTGTGTAAATAAATAAATGAGAAACCAAAGAAATAAATTAATCCATGAAAAAATAAGTAAATCATGAGGCGTCAGCTGACAGAAGGCATCAAAAGCATGCCAAACTCTTCTCGCGTCTGTATGTATACCATACCACCCCCCCCCCCCCCCCTGTCATACTTTAACATACCCCTGAGCAGAATGCTGTCATGAGAGAGACTAAAATGAAAACTAATACAGTGGAACCCCTTTTTTTAAGACCCCCTGATTTAAAGACTTCCTCCCATTTCAGATCTTACTTTTTCAGATTTTCTGTTCCTATCCTCTGTAAATGTACCCCCATTTTCAGAGTCCCTCCTTTTTGAGACCAGGTTTTCTCAAATTGTTGGTGGTCTTAAAACAAGGGTTTGACTGTGACTACTAGCGCTATCTCACCTGCTGGAGGTCAGGGTGTACATCAGTGGAACCAGTCAGCAGGTTGACAGTGGAACGGAACCGGCGTTTCTTGAACTTGTTCAAACCTGCACAGTTAGTAGCAGTCTGTTAGTCTTCATTCTTCCAGTGTCACAATCTGAGCAAGTTTGAAACCTCTGTCAGGCATTATTCTTATCTCGCTACACAGTTGAAGAAACAAGACACATTTTTTGTTAAATATTAAAACATACTCAACCAAGATTCTCCGTCACCTACAGGAATGTGTCTAGGTTCTGACTTACTCCACCGATTGAAATCAAATACCGTATTTGACGGACTACAAGCCGCGACTTTTTTTCCCCAAAAATCGCATTGCGGTTTATAAAAAGATGCGGCTAAAACGTTACCTAAACTTGAATAGCCTGGTTGGCCGAGTGCTTCAGTAAGCGACCCTGTTTTTTTTTCCGCCAAACCAAGTCTATGCTGATTATGGATAGCATGAGGGCCCACATCACAACTGCCATTAAGGAGACCATCAAATCACTCAACGCCGTGCTAGCGATTATTCCGGGCGGGACTACCAAGTTCCTACAACCCCTCGACATCACAGTGAACCATTCCTTCAAAACACACATGCGCCTGCTGTGGGAGCAATGGGTGTCGGAGGGATCGCATTCATTCACCAACACTGGGCGAATGCGGCGAGCTACGATTTCGTGTGTCTGTCAATGGGTCGTGGATGCGTGGCAACGTGTCCCCACACGAGTGATCATCAACGGATTTCGGAGTGCAGAGATCATCGCAGCACCTACAGCAGACGACACGAGCGGGACCGATTCAAGCTCCGATGATGACGTCACCCCCTCGGCCTCGACTTCTTCAGTTCTGGATGAAGCGATCATATCGCTGTTTGTGTCCGACAGCGAGGAAAGTGACTTTTCTGGCTTCTCCGCAGCAGAATCTGATGGTTCCGACCAGGCTGACTGAACGGTAGACACCTTTGTACATGTGTGTGTTGGTTACAAATTGTGTGTGTGATATTTTTCTTCAAACTTGTTCACCTTTCTTCTTTGTTTTACTTGTTTATTCTCGGAGCCGATTTCGCCAAATACCGTACTTTCGTTTGCCTGGTTGTTTTGATTGATTGACACGATCTGATTATATTTTTTTTCGACGGCGGCTAATATAGTGACGCGGCCTATACGTGGCTCGTCCCAATTTTTTCTTAAAAAGTCAGGGGTGCGGCTTATAAAACGGTGCGTCTTGTAATCCGTCAAATACGGTACTTGACAAAAAAAGCTATGTACATTTGATGCTGTTCATTTGCTTTTTGATTTATCTTCATCACTGAAAGACTTCTTTGATCACTATTCCACCTTCACCATCTTCTGATACTCTCAAGCCACCCAATATGCAAGTGACTAGTGTATTTCGTGGCGGAAAAGATCCCTATCAAATTGCTTTGGCACATCCCATGGATATATGACAGTGATTGAAAAATGTTCGCGTTTAAGGTATCTAAAGTTGACTTCAAAGCACAGTCTAAAACTCTCTTTCAATTCCATGAACTGTTGAACATCTCTTGTAATTCTGAGCATATCAAGAAACAAGCATTTACTGTTTCCACTCCAACACGTATCACTTATAGTTGTAACTATTCCAAATGATACACCACAAACTTACGTTTAGATCTGTAGACAGTGCTTTTTCTGGAATAAAGTTTACTGGCTTTGTCAGCAGGATCTGGGGACTTTCCTTCCTTGACCAAGTACACATGAATATACAGGGAGCCATTGTTTTGTAGTCTCTGCAACAAACAACACGTCTTTATAAAACACTCTGCAAACTGCAAGACTCTTAACAGGAAGTTATAATAATTACATTCAACTTCAGACCATCCGAATGTCTTACAAATTGCATGCAGGCTTTATACTAATTACTATAGACTGCAAGCAAAAGGGAGAAAATTCTTCTTCACGGCACAACAACACTTGATGAGTATATTGTAATAACAGAAGCTTCCTTCTGCGATAAATGAATGTACATATATGTACTGTACTTCTGACTGAACACATGAAATAAAAACAACGAAAAGGCGATATCTGCAGGCAATCCAGAGTGCCCGTGAGGACTTTCAAGGAAAATGATGCCAGGGTTCCAGGGGGCTGCATTAAACGGGGGTCTGGGGTTAAAGCGCCCAGAAGCAGAAGGACTTTTGTTAAATTAATGTGATTTGTCACCCTTTTCTGCAAGACAATTTGAACATATTGCACCATACATAACATTCAATTTTTCATGAGCGAAACATTTTGCTTTTGCAGAAACCTGCATTTTTGTGGCACACTGGATTGCCTCTAAATGACAAAACAATTTGCAAAAGAGAAGTTTTGAATTTATACCAAACAGAAACAGACTGTACCTCAGTAGCCTCAATTTGTCCTGTCTTTTCAAAAGATCCATCACCATTAGGTCCATGTTCCCAGTCACCGTACACCAGTCCTTTCTCTATCCAGAACAACGCTTGTTCATTTTTGAAGTCCGTAAAGTCTTCATCCCCAGAAAGGTAAACATACATGTCCTGAAAACAAAAGATAATAGTAGTAATAGTACACAGTTTCAGCAGAAAGAACCCAAAAGAGAATCATGACCGCAACAAATAAGGGGGATATTGTTATAATTTCTATGCAACGCCAAACAATAAGAAAACAACACACACGAAGACACTCACAGGCAAGGAAACAAACAATTTTTTGGTTTCCTGTAAAACGGTTTGATGGTTTTCAGTCACTTTTCTCCCCTTTGTTTTCCCCTACCTTTTTAATACAAATAATGTCCATGATATTGTGGTTGTCAAGTCATTTTTGTATCTTTCAGAAACTTTACCACCATCACATTCTCCTTCTTCTTCTTACTCGTCAGTCTGGGAGACGAATACCACCAATTACAGATCGGTTGTTTGAAATCAAACAAAGATGTCTTTCTTCTAATATCATCACATCATATCGAATCCTTCATGATGACCCACCATTACAGTGCCTTTCTCAAAGAGATTGGTGGAAGGTCGGACCCCAGAGCCCTCTGGTCCTGAGGTGGTTGCGGGAGCAGTGGTCGGGGAACGCCTGAACAGGCTGGCGATAAAGTAGATGAAGAGCATTCGAAGCACCAGCGTCTTGACAATGGACCACATGCCAGGCCTCGGTGCCGGTGGTGCTTGCTGTGGATCCACCTGCCCATCCTGCAACATCGACACACAAATGGCTTCACCAGGGATCACTTGACAGGACATTTCCATTGTTTTTACTCAAAAAATATCAAAATATCAGCAATGACAATTGACATTACATAAATACAAGTTGATATATTCAGTTTGATATTTTGAACACCTTTCTTTTATCAAGGATTGCTGAACTGGAAAATGACTAGATTGGTGAGTAAATCAGTCAGTAACTAAAATCTTGTGAAATTAACACTGGAAATTTACGTTAATTTTACAGGAAAAAATTTCAAAATACCAGTTGATATTATATATATATATATATATATAGAAACATTCAGTTTGAATGATTTTCCACCCGACAAATACATACTGTATCTGATCACTGTGTTTTAGTACTTTTACACTTGGTTTAACCTCACTGGTGAGGCGTGACACTCACTGACAGTGACAGCATGATGGTTTCTGTGAAACAGGATTCATACTTGTAAAGAAATACTTGTGTGGGAAATGGTACCTGTGATGAAGGCACCCTTGGGAACTGCCTGACAGTGACATGGCTGCTATACACGAAACTAAAAATGCTACAGGCAGGTCTGTAAAGTCTTTGCCACACTTGCGCTATGCCTTATGAATCTCTTATGCAGCGCCTTGACATTAAAAGCATAATGACAGTGCTTGTTCTATTTCTTAAGTTCAACTCAGAAGCTGGACGAGATTTGACCAATCAGAGGAGGCGAGACGATGATGCCAAACGAGGTGTGCACTAGTGAGGTGTTTGACTCTAATTTCAAACAAGATTGGGGACATCGATTCCGTTTTCTCTCGCAATTGGCTAACTTCTTGGCTTACGTAGAAGAAGTCATGAAGCACTCTGGACCACTTGAATTGAAATGTTGCGATTGTTTTCTGCACAGCTTGCCATAACATTCTGTTTATGTCTGAATCTGATCTTCCTTGACCAATATAATTATAAAGCAAAGGGATTACATAACAAAATCTGGAGAACCTGAGGCTGAGGATTGAACTTGAAGAGGGCAACTCCTTGTGTGGAAAGATAAACGCAGTGCCAGTGCAGTGTGTGTGTGTGGGGGGGGGGGGGGAGTGAAACAAGGAAAGGGATAAGATTAATTGATTTGGCGTGAACTTATTTTCATAAAAAAGCTCAGGACTATATACCCCCCCCCCCCCTCCCTTAATTTGTGTTCACTCATTTGATCTGAACATTATCCTGATTTAAGTTCATTCCAAAGCTCGCTCTGGTCTTGCTTTTTCAACAACTCAAATCATTATGATTGTACTATCATGTGACTCACGGGTTCTACAGAACATGACTTTCACAGTTCTAACTTATGATAAGATCATGATTCACTCAAGCCACAGGCTTGGCTAAAACTGAAACTCTTGCTCCTGTCGTCAGCAGATTTCTAAGAGTGAGAAGCACAAGTGAATCACAGTCTAAGTCAAATGTGTGCGGTTACTCTTGTAGAGAAGAACACTTTTCAGGGGTTTCTTTGTGGGGAAATTTTTTTTGACCTTTCTCATGACTGAAGGAAGGACCTGTTGCGTGGTTGGATTGGTTTTTAACAATGTTTCTGTATCGCAGGAAGTCTTTGGAATCAGAAAACTACTTTGTTCTTTCAACGACTAAACCCACTGCCGAACTACCACTAAAACGAACAAAATATTTCGAAACTTGTAGATCATACCATATCATTTCTCATTCATGAACAACGTGGGTGAATTTCACGGTAAATTATGACTGTGGGGTTGCTGATGCCGATTTCGTGGACTCAGAATCACCGATTCTATTCAAAGTCTACTAAGCAATCGTACGATCATCTTCCTAATGTGATCAAAAGACAATGATTCTCCGTACCTGTGTGGTAACAGTTCCATTTTGAGCTGGACTCTCTTCACTGGAATTAGAGTCAGCAGGTACAACGTCCGTCGTTGCATTCACGCTGTTGGTGTCAGCCATCTTCAATGCGGTTATCCTCTAAGCTTCCTATCTAATATATTTTTGCATTAGGTCCACGAACTCATTACAAAGCTTAAATAGATGAATCCTCCATAAATAAATTATATTTTAGTTTCAAAGAACCCTTGTGAGATGAAATTATAGAGGCGATTTTGAATGAGAATGTTAATTTGTGCATAGAGATTACAGCACCTGTTTGTGTGTCCGAATTACGGCATCAAGATGGCGGGCTTTCGAGATCGCGAGAAGCAGCACTTCCCGCTAACTAGCATCCAGGCTGTCGTTGACTTATTCAGTGATCAGCTTGAAAGAGGAGATGAGGTTGACTTGGCTCTCCTCTCTATTGTGTTAGGATGTATCGAAAACACGCTGACGATGAACCGATCGTCGCACAGCAATGTTGACGAATCCAAGACCATAACTCCCATCTTTCCTGTTGTGGAAGCAGACACCATCGAGGCGTTGTACGCCAAATTTACAGCACTGATTAAAGGCGCCGTCGATCTCACCAAGTTTGAATCAGAATACGCCACACGAGAACTAGTCAAGAGGGTATCAGATGTGGTGTGGGGGTCTCTGACACGGGCTTATTACAAAGATAAAGCCCATTTGCAGTCACTCTTCAGTTTTCTCACTGGTACGTAATCGAAACTAGCGACGTCATTGTTTACATATCGCTAGGACCCAGTGACAGCTGTGACAGACATTCTCGTGCGAACTGGTAGTCATTATAGTTTCTTTCTTGACATTGATCTTGGCAGACCTTTTCACGACAACATGAAAATTAGATAATTTTAGCATCTTTGAACAACCGGGCACAGTTATTGAGTTAATGTTCCAGAGTTAATTGACAGATCACCTATCAGGTCATCTATAATTCAAAGAGTAACTATGTTGTATTTAAATAGGATCAGTAAACAGAAGTTTGATTTGTTAATTTTGTAAACTGAATAGTGTTCCACAGGGGTATTTTTGTTGCAACTGAAAGTCAGTGAGCTTCACAGGTCAAGCTTCAAAATCCAAAACACAAACACTGTACACAGAGATCACACAGTCTTTAAAAGTTGTAAATTTTTTTTCTGGGTTTGTAAAACGAAGAGTTTTTAAAATATGCTGTGACTGACATTTGTTATTTTTAAAAGCGTGTGTCCTATGTCAGTATGTGTGAATGTACAGGCTCCTTTGTGAAACAGTACTTTTTAAAAATATGAGATTTAACCCAAAACATCAGTTAAATAAGCGTGCAAGCATCCCATGTACAAAGAAAGTGGATAATTAAGGGGCAAAACTGAGTTACTTTAAGTTTAACGGGCATTGAGTACTCACTTGTTTAATTTTATTTTGGGTTGATACTTACAAATTGTTTTAAGTTTTGTTATGAATATAGGGGTCCTTAAAAGTCTTTACTTTTTTTATTTTTGAGGCAAAATAATGTGCGAACCCTGTCAGTATTTTATATGTGTTTTATCTTGTCGCCAAACTGTTTTCTATACAGGCCCTTCTGGCTAGTCCTTTCATAGAATGTGATGTAACAGTATGTGTAGTTTGTTGTTGTTGTTTCCTCTATTGATGTGCTGTGTTACTAGTTTAATCAGCTCAGCATTTTGAGCAATCATTTGGTTTGATTTTGAGCAGTCTGGTCATGATTGTCACTGTCAGTTCACCTGGCTGCTGTATTGTAGATCGATAACTTTGCATGCATCTCAGTTCGCAGAAAATTACGCCTTGATTAAACTGTGATTTACTAATGATGACCATTTTTTTTCAGGAAATAAGCTGGATTGTTTTGGCGTAGCGTTTGCTGTAGTGGCGGCATGCCAGGTGCTGGGGTTCAAGGATGTGAAGCTGTCTCTGTCAGAAGATCATGCGTGGGTGGTGTTTGGCAAGGACAGCAGTGAAACAGCGGAAGTCACATGGCATGGTTTGTAACTGTTCGGATAGCTGTAGTGGTAGAGGAATCGGAAGAAAATAACTGTATTTCAATATTTTTAAACCTGGTACAGAACAAATTTAATGGTTGCACTTATTGAGCTTGTGACACTTGACATGTAATTAATGAGATGTGACATCTGTAAGTTTTCTTTTAGTGGGCATAGATGGTGCTGTAAAACTGTCAGGGATGGCCAAATCGTCCGCTTGATCGCCAGGGGCGAGTACAAAATCCGCCGGGCCAGTAGAAGCCGCCTGGCAACTCGCCCAGCTGGCCATTGAACATTCTGGTCCAATGCAACACTTTTGGTTGTAATATGGAGTTTCAAAGCCATAAACACTGCAGATGCAGCAACTGTTATATGTACCGGACCTGCGAAATTTCTGCCGGCCTAGTGACTTTCTTGAAGTTACTCGCCCGGCTGGCGAGTTAAAATTGTGAGATTTGGCCATTTCTGACTGTCATTCAATTTCTATGTATAATTGTAAAGGAGAGTTGTGTAACTGAATATTTTGAGTATAGAACTTTAAGTACCACAACACTGCTGAAGATTGTCATTGCAGACAGCAACTTGTGATACATGTATTTGTTGTTATCAGTACTGTATGTATCAGCACCACTTGAAAGATATTTTGATTGGACCAGTTTACCAAGCAGTGAAGTCCAGTTTACTGAAAATTGAGACTTGCCAACACACCCAAAAGTCATATTTTTTATCTGTAAAATCTGAATGAGAATTAATACAAGAACACATGTGTTTTTTGCAGGAAAAGGAAATGAGGACAAGAGAGGGCAGCCAATCACAGAGGCTGTAAGAGACAAGGCATGGCTGTACCTGAACGGCCAGCCAGTGGTGTGCACACGGCAGATGGAGGCTGCAGCCATGGTGTCCAGTATCAACCCTGCCATTTCCGCAACAATTGATAGTGTTGAAATGGGCTCCCTGCAGCAGGTTGGAATTTATATGTTGCAGCAAACAGCACATTTGTCACATTCTTGCTAACTGTAAATATCACACATTCTTAAAAGACTGCCTGGTATTGATATAGATCGTAACTGCACATGGGGCTTCAGTTCAAGCAATTCTCCATCATGCTAAATTAGACAAGAAAATAGAGATGCATAGCTCAAAGACTGTAGCATGACTCATCAATCTTCGAAACAGTGTGGTATGACACTTAATGTAGCCTACACTGTTTTCAAGCAAGCAGCTTGATGCAATTTTCAAACCATGATACATACATCATGCATGAATTACTATTGTCAACTTCAGAATATTAAGGGGTTATGATCAATCCTGAATATGATGTCAAATCTGTGTTATCTAATTTTTGTCCTGTTTGCTTTGTTTCTTGTGAGGATGAACAGTCTCATATTGTAACTTTGTTCAAATTGTTTATGACTGTGAGGCATGGAGTTTTGTTGCATGTTACAGGATTTTAGATCATCCACGATGTTTGAAAGGAATAACCCTGATTAAGAATAAGAGCAGTATTTTGGCAGAATGGACTTATTGCTCAGATTGTCCCTGCAGTACATTCCTTCTGTTGTAGGTTGTTAAAGGGCAGCTGTCGGGTTGCCTGGCCTCAAAAATGCGCGGAGTCGTGTGCAAACACGCGTTTAAGAGTTTTCCGAGTTGATTCAACCAAAGACTGTTGATTTGGTCCAGAAGAAGATACTTTTATCATTAGTTTGAAACCATGAAAATGAGTGAAACTTTCTGCTAGTTCTCACAATCCGCAAGAAAACGAAGCAGTTGGCAGGCCGAAACGACTCAAAATCCGCGACCGACAACTCTGTCAGCACAAGAAGAGACGCCGCAGCGTTAGCCTGGCAGTGACGTCATCCGAGGAACCCGATAAGGCCGCTGCGAAGTTTACAGTACAATGCAGAGTACAGCTGGGCATCTGTAATGCTGTACGCGTGATTGATTCTTGCACAAAGTAAAGTATTAGGGTGGTGGTATCTTCTCAGGACCCATGTTCCCATCTTCTCTTCTTTGATCTGACCAACTGCAACCTTCACAAGTTATTTCTAAAGTGGTTCACATGCTGTTGCTACTCTCCCAGTCCACCCGGTTAAACCATAAAGTTGCTCAACCACAGACCCTCGTGTCCCTGGTCAGCAGATACTTTACACTGAAGAAGGTCCGCTTGAGCTGTCACGCCAATTACCGTGTACATGTGAAGTACTGAATTCAAGACAAAAACCAACTCTGTCGGTGGGAAAATCTAGGAAAGAGATAATGACAATACCTCTTCAGTTACTCACTCAAGTAGGTAGACGAGATAAGATAAAGGGAAGAGAGACGAAGACAAAGATGAAACAGTGGATCTAGTGTGGAAAATGGGGGAGGGGGGTTCGGCCGCAAAAAAATCAAAGATGAATTTGTCAAATTGTGATGGTTATCGTGTGTGTGTGTGTGTGTGTGTGTCAGACATGGGAATTGTCGGCGGATTTCCGCCGATTTTTTTTGTTGTTCCGTCGAAAAAGCAAAAGTGTTCGCCGAAAAAATAAAGGGGGGAGGCACACAAAAAAAGCACCGGTTACTTTTGCCTTTGCGCAAAAGCTCGCGAAAACTTTCCGTACTTTGTTCACGCACTGCAACCGCCCGCCTCAGTTACTTGAACTTTTATGTTTGAAAGTAAACCAGATTGCACAGATTGTGTTACAAGTTACATTTTCCTGTTTGTCTCAACAGATCAATTTTTTAACAAATTTAAACCATATAATACATGTATATATTTTTTTTCTTCAAAAAAGCAAAAATTGGTACTAAAAACTCTGATTCTAAAAACAGAATTTAATGGCAAACTTGGAGCTCAGATGACACCAGATTGCACCATCTGGGTTCTTTGGAGAATTTTTTTTTCGGGGGGGGCATGCCCCCGGACCCCCCTAGTAAGGCTAGGCGCTTTGCGCCGTCGACTTGACGCTTCGCGTCTTCAGTTATAAATTTTCAGCCTTTTTTACAATTTTCAATTCCCATGCCTGGTGTGTGTGTGTGTGTGTGTGTGTGATAACACGTATGTGTGTGTGTGTGTGTATATAGCTCAGATATAGCTCAGTTGGTAGCGCCGGGCGGGGATATAGCTCAGTTGGTAGCGCGCTGGATTTGTATTCAGTTGGCCGCTGTCAGCGTGAGTTCGATCCCAGGTTCGGCGGAAATTTATTTCACAGAGTCAACTTTGTGTGCAGACTCTCTTCGGTGTCCGAACCTCCCCCCGTGTACACTACATTGGGTGTGCACGTTAAAGATCCCACGATTGACAAAAGGGTCTTTCCTGGCAAAATTGCTTAGGCACAGTTAATAATTGTCTACCTATACCCGTGTGACTTGGAATAATAGGCCGTGAAAGGTAAATATGCGCCGAAATGGCTGCAATCTACTGGCCGTATAAAATTTCATCTCACACGGCATCACTGCAGAGCGCCTAGAACTGTACCCACGGAATATGCGCGATATAAGACTCATTGATTGATTGATTGATTGATTGTGATAACACGTATACATGTGTGATAACACGTATGTGTGATAACACGTATGTGTGTGTGTGTGTGTGTGATAACACGTGTGTGTGTGTGTGTTTGTGTATGTGTGTGATTACACATGTGGGTGTGGGTGTGTGTTTGTGGGTAAATGTGTGTGTCTGTGTGAGTGTGTGTGTGTGTGTTTGTGTCCTTCGACGCGTGACATTATATGCCAATAAGTTGAACAAAAACAGGGTTCAAGTGGGAACACCTCAACAAAAGCAGGAGGGGGACGGAAGACACTTTATAAACTCCGTTTTTTACTGCGAAATGTTGGCCTGGGAGAAGACACCCCATCCTAAGTTTCTCTTCACCTACCCGTGAAGTATGCTTTAGGGCTTGACTAGACAACCCGATTGCGCTCACTACACGGCATAAAGAGAGCGCCGTTCAACCCGGCCGATTCCTCGGCTGACGTCACGCGTCCAAGGGAAGTAATTTTCGAGCGGGCTGCATTGACTCAGCCAAGAATGCAAACTTTCTTCGATTAAAGACATTGTAGCATGTCTAAAATCTTCGGACTTGTGTTATCAAGCTGTTAAAATCACCAAGTAACTTTTAAGTATAGTTTCAGTTACATGAGAACTCATTCTGATGAACAGATTTTGAGAGCCACAACCCAACAGCTGCCCTGATATTAATGGGGCAAAGTAGACTTTGCGAAATCTTGTTCACAAAGCTCGCTGCATGAAGCTTTGGCACTGAATTTATGGTAACAGGACTTCGCGAAGTCTTCGCGAAGACAACTTTGAGCTCAATTAAAGGAAGGCCTTTAAGCGATCATGTTAACCAACACAGATCTCTTCATGCTTTTACACAGGATATTCCGATAAGATCATCCAATTATCCTCAAAGTTCAAATTAAACACATGCCAACAATCAACAGCCTGTCTGTTTCCTGTGCAGAATGAGAATTGTGTTTAACTTCTTGATTATTGGTATGTGTCCAAGTGAAAGTCAGGATGCTCTTATTTCATGTGAAAGCCTGAACAGATCTGTGATGGTGAACACGAGTGGTGTGATAGCGAGAAAGACAGTATCGTTAGAACAATGCACAGTACATGCAATTCTAACTTGTATTATTTTTGTTTTTTTAGGAACTGCTGTGCCTGTTGTATCAAAAAGGTCATCTTTCAAGGTGGGTATATTGTAGGAATAACTTTAGTGTAGACAAAACTAAAGAAAAAGTTTGAAAGAAACAGGCAAACAGTACAGTGTGTGTGCGCATGTGTGTGTGTGTGTGTGTGACAGTGTTTTGGAAAAGGGGGCATAATTTGCACAACATACATTTGTGTTAAACACTATAAAAAAATAAAAATATTGGCTGGTGTTTGCTTTTTGAACTCCACAAGATCGAATCTATCTGCAAAACAAATGCTTTTGCAAAATTACAAGAACTGAAAAAACCATTCTACTTACAACTTGGTATTCATTGTTGTCCATCATGGGAGTGAAATGCGTTGCACTGTCGTTACGTCCCCCGTCCTTGTTTTTTTTGTCTGAGTGATCCTTCTCATACCCCATTAGCCTCGGGGAGAGGTGGCTGAATTAGTCTGACCTCTACCCTTTGACCTGTCCAGCTTGGGTGGCCCTACCAGGAGTTTACACTCCCGCTGGCATAGCTCTCCGGGTCATCGAGGCACTCAAACCACCACACCGTGCTAAGGAATCAGCCGTGTGGTGGCAACTTGGTATTCCTGTGCACAGGTTGTGTAAATCCCATGCCTTAATTGAATTTTTCTTTAATGTGCTATGCTTACCTCAGGTACCCCATGGCAATTGGCAACCTGGCAGACCTGGAAGAGATCTCGTCTATCCCAGGGCACCCCACTTCTAACCAGTTGTTCGAGGAAGCCATCAGAGTGGCCCAAACTCACTACAACAATCAGCATGTCTATCCCTACACCTACTTCGGAGGGTACATGTACCGCCACAAACAGTACGCAAAAGCCATCCATGCGTGGGCGGAGGCTGCATCAGTTATAAAAGGGTAAGGATGCGCGCAACGATTGTGTGTTGATGGTTTTTGTGTTTTGGTCATTCTCAGGAATGGTGGTCTAGTTTCCATGTTACAACTGTCATCAAAACATGTTGTTTTGTTGTGTAACATTACAGATCAAATTGTTACAGAAACAGAATGTTGTAGAAGTCATTAAAAACTGCTCAATATAGAATTGATTCGATGAGATGATTTTGGTTTGCAGAGAAAAAATGTAAAAGTTTATTTTTTGTTTGTTTCCATGTTACAACATTCATCATGGAAATGCCACTGATGTGACAGCCAATCACTCTTTCTACCAGTTATTTTGCATGGTTAGGAATAGCAGACACAGTGCTTTTTCTTAAAAGCACTTTCATTCCATGTATTCTCACTTCTTTTTTTTCTTCTTTTTTTTTTGGGGGGGGGGGGGGGGAGTATGCATTGTAACACTTTGGATCATCATTTCTGAGAATGACCTTATTCTTAGTTTTTCATTTTTACATTTGTACTAATGCACATGTATGAATGATTGTTGTTTTTTTATTTTTTTTATTTTTTTAGTCTTCTTTGCTCTCTCTCTCTCTCTCTCTCTCGCTCTCTCTCTCTCTCTCTCTCTCTCTCTCTCTCTCTCTCTCTCTCTCTCTCTCTCTCTCTCTCTCTCTCTCTCTCTCTCTCCCTCTCTCTCTCTTTCATCTATGTACACATGTGAAGACTTCTTAACCTGTTCTCACTCTCTTTCTCTCTTCAGGTCGTCCTGGCTTTGAGTGATTTGTGTAGATTGTACAAAACAAGACTTATTTTCCACAGCGATATGGCTAAAATGCATCTTGCACCTCTAAAATGCAACATTTGTGCACAGTGAGTGCTACCTTTGAATTTTAGAGAGAAAAAAATGTAATACAGTAAACTGCTAGCAGATTGGTCAGTTAAATTTGTGGTTTGACAATGCTTCAGGTACAACTACACCCGAGAAGACGAGGAAGTCTACAAAGAGTTCCTGGAGATTGCCAACGACTTTATCCCAACCATTGCCAAGGTGTGTTTCAAAGAAGAATCCTCGTCCAGCGGAGAGTCATCTCTTCTGCAGAACCCGGCCGTCTATGCAGACCTGCTCCGGATTTATGACGGAATCTGCGAATGGGAGGAAGGGAGCTCAACACCAGTGCTACACACAGGCTGGGCCCAGCAGTTCACTTTCTCCCTCTCCAAGTTTGATCCGCGCGTGCGATCCCTTCTAGACATTCACGTGGAGAACGAGGAGGAAGAGGATGAAGATGGTGAGGAGAAGGACAGCAGCAAGCCTAATGGAAAAGACAAGCAAGAGAAAGAAACGGACCAAGCAGCTAGTCAGAAAGCCTTGGGGGTAGAAAAGGAAAAAGACACAGCTGCCACGCAGCGCACACGGCGGGGGAGAAAGAGATCTCAGGCAGCAGAAACCAATACCAGCGACAATGGTAGTGAGAAAACGGAAACGAGTGAAGCAAAGAACGAAGAAGCACAGATCAAGTCGGCGATGGAAGAGCTGGTGTCCAAGGGGGGACGAGAGGAAGAGAGCGACGACGTTCGCAACGTCAGTATGGCAGCACTAGCGCAGGCTTGCAGCTCCTCCATCCTCAACAAAGACTACCTGCTGGGTGGGGGGGAGCCCTTCACTTCGGCCACTTCTACGTCCGTCACCTCCACTTCTGTCTCAGCCGGCAGTTTCCACAGCAAAGACGCAGGCGACGACGTTGATGAGTTTCTCAGCACCAAGTCAAACGGGTCGCCATTTATTGGCCTGTCTCTGGACTCCATGCTTAAAGCAGAGAGCCCGGCAGACATGATGTTGTGTGGTAAGCGATCTGACGCGGTGCATCCTGCATCCTCAGACTCAGATCTGTTTAGCATGCGCGAGCACGTGGCTATAGAACTTCGCAGCGAAAAGATGAAGGGTCTCAGAAAGATCCTGACGTCGGCCAAACTGAACGTCAATGCTATCAAATTGCAGCTTACAGCACAATCACAGGTGCAACAGAGAAAGGGAAAGAGAGGAATGGAAGCAGACTTGGGTTCAGTGCGAAAACGAACAAGGCGAGAGTAATTTTGTTGTGTGTTTTTTATGTGTTTTTTGCTTGTTTCGTAAAAAGGGGTTAGAAAGTAAAGCTGAACATGTCCTTGGTACCTCACTTTCCCATGCATCAATGCTTTCCACATATGTAACTTTTTAATGTGTACTGTGAGTTTTCTGTTTTGTTTGTAGTTCGGGGGAGGGGGGGGGGTGATACTGTAGGAATGGGGCGTTGTATAGACTGAAAGACAAGGTACAGATGTACCAACTTAGATTGGAGAGGGGGGTGGTCCTGTCTTAATATTGTTAGGTAACAGTTTGTGGCTTAGCGTAAAAAACAATTTCTTGGCATAGCAACGTAAATCTGTTAATTGTGTAAGAAACAGCTCATGCACAACTTGAAGACATGAATAGATTGAATTGTAAGTTCCATAATACATTATATATGTAAAATGATGGTCTATATTTCAGCTGAAGTTAGTGTGTTTGGTTTGAAACATTGTGCAAATTTAGTTTCAAGTTTCAGATAGAGTGTGGGGTTGTTTTTTTTGGCCAGTATCAGAACTGTTCATATTGCTTCAATTTATGTAGCTAGTGGGATAAATATTGCTAATTGTATAAAGAAAATATGTCAGTCAAAATTAACATTTTCTACCTGAATATATGTCTCATTGCTACCATTTCGTTTATGAGATGAAACAAAGGATTATCAAAATTCTGAACTTCAATTTACATTTTACAGCTGATTGTTTTTGTTTTGTTTTTCTAATGTACGATTAAACTAGTGTTGTCTCTAGTGTGTCATGAGCTGTTTCCCTGTTTGTATGACAATCAGTAAACCAGGGGTTGCGATGACTTTGAATGATTTCCATTGGTTGAATCAAAACAAGACCTACTTCACGCATTGATAAAGTTCAAATGTGGATGGCACCCGCAAAATGCAACATTTACACACAAAAATTCCAATGAACATGACTCGGTAGAGTAATTGTTGGTGTTTTTGTTCAAAGGTAACACTAACAGTTTATGTATGTTACATGGTAGTCACCATGTGTTAGTACATGTACTGTTTTATGTTCAATTTGTTCTACTGGTGATGGGGAGGGAGAAAGGTTACTATTTTGTGGATTTGGATTTTTTTAGATTTTTAAAATTTTATAGCATTTGCCTTTATCTCTCCATCTTTTGTTTGTTTTCTGGGTATGTTTTACCTTCATGTGTTAATGTTTTGTTTCATGGTTTCTCTGTTAATCTTAAAGGACATCAAAACATTTGCAAGAGATCCACTACATCAGTCAAAGAGATTGAACTTGTAAAAATGTACAGACACTTGTACAAAGAGAAACACAAAGTGGTTTTGTACAAAACAGTAGCTGACTGTCTGAATGTGTGCTTGAAGTTGAACAGTAAGTTGTGCAGTGTTCCCCAAAGGAGGGTTCTGAGCCTTTTTTTGTCATGAAATTCTTGTATATATAAAACGTTTTTAGATGTACATGCTTATATTTGTACATACCTTGCCGCGATGGTTGGAAAAGGATACTTAACGGATCCACGTAAGTTATAAGATTTTTCTGTCTAGGTAGACGTCACCTTTTTGATGCAGCCAGTTTCAGCGCTTTCTCGTCTCAGCATTTTCACTTACAGGGAACCTGGGCAGGTTCTTTGAGAGATGGACATTTTCGATGTTTGCACATGTCGATTTTTAAAAGTCAAAAATTGCTTTTAGTCCTTTGTGTCCAAAGTATCTGAAGAGACACAATAATGAGAGGCTCTCTGTTCTTCGTGTATATATATATATATATACATGTTGTGGTGGAATGTCTGTTAGATATCCCAGTATGCTGGGACTTGCTCTGAAGAACCCTGTCTGGGGGAGTTGCATGTATCTGAAAATAGAGCTGCCACGCGTTGAAAGCAGTTATGGCCCTTTCACGCTTATGTTTTATGTTTATGGTTGGACATTTCCGCTCTTTGTAAATTGTACAAGTCTGTTGTATACAAGTGTGAAATTGCATACATTTATTTCTTTTGACAAAGATTTGTGGTGGAAAGAGGTTATGTTTTTTCTAAACAGGAAAAGAACAGGTTACTTTCAGTTGAAACCTGTATGACACATATGAAATGACAGTGTTCTTGATAACTTCAGAATAATGGAGAGTGATTGGAATGTCTTTCTGTTAAGTTTTCATTGAAAAAAGTATTGCTGGAAAAAACAATACACATTTAAATGTTCGGGATTGACAGAGAGAAAGCAGCAAATGCATGTAATGTTAAACAAATGTTTAGATTTTTGGGATGGAAAATATTTTTAGTGCATTCTCATTGTTTTGCCAAGGGAACTGTACATTGCCCCAGAAGGATTTTTTTTTTCATATCAGGAATGGTGATCCTGTGTACATAATCATGTAAATAATTGTATGTAATTTATGAAACTTCATGTGTTCATTTTCAAGTTTGTTTTTTCCCCTTGCGTTGTGATGGTTCATGGAAATGTGTCTCTTGTGCTTCAACTGTTGTCATTTTGCAGTGACTGATGTTTTGTTTTCATAAAATTCATAAATGTGGTTTTATGTTGTCACTCGTTCTCAGTGTTCATTTATGTAAAGCGTGGCCATCACATGTTTTTTCCACAGAGCTTGCTCTCATTTCTAATCATTTTCCCAAAGCTCAGTATTTTTACTTATCGTACATATTTATTATGAACTTATTTGTCCATTCGTTCAACTGTCAGTTACAGCTGATTCTCTTGGCTGTTAAGTTTTGTCCATATAGCATGTTCTGTATATACCGTAGACGTTCACATTGTTATCCAATTTACACAAACTTGGCAGCAAAACAAGAAGGAACAAAGTGATTATTGATTTCACCTTATATGTACAGGCTTGTGATGTTTCACAGTTTTGATGTGTTTTTGACTTTGCATTTAACATGCAGTGCAGTGGTTAGCGTAGATTTATGATGTATGTTTTTAACTGTTGAGTTGAAAGAGCTCTTCAGCTGTTATTTAGCTCATGTATACATACAGTGTGGTTTTATTTTATGAAATGGTTATTCATCCTCATGCATGTTTTATATTGACATTTGAGTGTGTGCTTCTTAGTCAAACCACCTTTACAACCAACCACACATTGCTTTGATTGTACATGTGCATATTTTTTTAGTTAGTTTCAGGGAGGTAACATTCACTATCATGTTGTATGTTAACCTCTAGGGGATGAAGCCGGCTTTCATTTGTATATTTGTAATTTAGGAGAAGTCCAATCAACCACATCAATTTTTCCTTTAGTACATCACACAACACTTTGTAACATAACTTTGGTACACTGTCGAAAAAATCACACATGTGGATCAACTACCAGGTTGTCCATGCATGCATGTCAGTCTTCAGCAGATGTTATCTCCCTTGTTTTACTCCATCATAAACACTCTCTCTCTTTTACACAAACACACTCTCTCTCTGTCTCTCTTTCTCTCTCTCTCTTACACGCGCTCCATCTGATTTCACTCAACATTACTTTATTGTTTTTCAGCACTGGGGTAAAAACCACATTTCATGTGGATACAATCTAAGCAGAGCCAAGCCTTTCAATTTTTTTTCACACAAAAAGTAGAATGTAACATTTTGGAGCAGAGACTTAAATTGCCTTTTTGTTGCTGTTGTTTTAATCACCCTTGTAGTTGGATGTTCACAGTGTTAATTTAGTACAGTGCTACCTGTTGTGTCAAGCCCCTCTGATGAAAGGACACCTCCAGATAAAGGGTACTTTGCTTTGTCCCTTTGTTTATTTATTACATTAAACTAAAGTATCCATTACATTAAACTAAAGTATCCATTACATTAAACTAAAGTATCCATTACATTAAACTAAAGTATCCATCACTTGAAAGGCCATCTTGCAAGGTAGAGGCACTTTTGGCTGGTCCCAAGGGTGTCCTTTCATCACCGGTACCACTGTAACATTTTGTTGTAATATCATGATTGTTGTAATTGTGTTGGATTTGAGTGCTACAAACAGGTGTTTATACAGTAACTCGGATTTTTTATTTGATCTTTTTATTATTATTTTTTAGCACTGTTTGTGCAATATTCAGTCATCCCATCTCAGCACATTTGAGTGATTGTAATGTACGGAAATGTGTGTGTGTTAAGAACGTGCTGCATACCCAACACTTCTCGGATCCTGGTTTATCTCACCTTGAATCTACAGGGATACATTATAATGTTCATGGCATTTGCCCGGGTGCTTTGTGTTTGTTTTTACAGAATATCTACAGCAACTTGTAATGTAATTAAGATTACAGCCGTCCATTTTCAGAGCTGTAATCCAAATGTGTGCTTTTGTTGTTGTGTTTGAAACAGTTTTGAATCATGTATGCTCTTTTTTTCCTCCTGGGCTATTTAGTAATGTCAGTACATAACAAAAAAAGTAACATAATTATTATTTTTGACTAAATACGGCATACACAACTGCCTTCTTCTAAAACAGTAAAAGTCTTTTTGGCTGGTCAAGCATACACTATGAGTTGTCTGCCCTGTGTTTTGAGAATAAAAGAAAAAGAGCAAATGAATAAGGAAGGTATAACGACATATAAGGTTTGAAAAAAGTGAAGGGGTTTGCGAACAGAAAGAAAATGTCAAATAGTTATGTTGCATATAATTATTACCTGTGAATCTGTATTTTTGGTCACATACTTTGTTATTATTTAATAAAAACCCGTTTTGGGTTGTTCATCATAACATGTAAAACATCAGTTTTCGTTTCTTCTTTTATTTTCATGAGTTGCATGAATTTAAATCATTTGCAGGTGTTTGAAAATCCAAGAAAAAGCAGGATTCACACTGGATAAGAGACATTTTAAAATAGATTAATAACTTGATAATGATTTTATTTTGAAGGTCTGTTCAAGTGTTAATAAGAACAAAACTGTACTTTTTTGATTTTAATCACATTCAAGCAACACTAGACTCCTAACTTGTCATTAACACTGTTAGGTTAATATTTGTACAAGTATGAGCATCCTAATCACATATTGTTTGCTATGGTGTCAACATGATTTTATTAAATTTCACAGAAGTTGACATTCAAGATTCTCTTAGATCTTCTTACAGACAAATATATGAACACGACTTTGCAACATCCATTTTTTCATTATTAGCTTTGATGTGGATTTTTGTGTGTGGATTTATGTGTTACTCATTTCTTGTTACTTTTCACAAATCATGTCTTTAGTTTTACTTCACAAAACGTTTCTTGTGAACAGACAATGGAAATTTGTTCATGGTGTCATTCTTTTCACTCATGTAAACAGGCACTTGAATGCACTCCGCTGTTGAAGATTCAGCCTTGTTTTGTCATATTGCTGTTTAAATGCTCAGTCACATGTCATGCATTTTCATCATTTGTTTTCTGAATTTGGAGTTTTGATCCAAAAGGGGTGAAAAACAACTTATGAAAAAAAACCAGGAGAAAATGGATGTTCCCGGTGGTATTTGCAATTGTAGGCTCAGTAGAGTCATGTCATGATCAGCTTTAATAAAAGGCTCCATCTTTCTCGCAATCTCGCAGACCCACTTCAGTCTCAAAACAGATTTGCAGTTTAGCAGCTGTTACAAAGGTGGAATCTGTGAAATCATTTCAGGCAATGCAGGTCAGTTTTATCCCAGGTTGTAGTTCAGTGCAACCCAAAACTATCCAGCTTTCTTATTCTCACCCATTCTTCCTTGTTTTTGTCTAGAATACATACTACAACACGAGAGAGAGTAAAAACAACAGATTTGTTGTTTTTGAATGACATTACAGGTCTGAATCAGTTTTCTGTATTACTTTTCTTGTAGACAATCATTCATACAGCAGATAATTATGTCCATTATCAGCTTGAGCATGACATGTCACAAATTGAGGCAGAGGCATGCACAAACATGACTTATTTAGTGTTAAAGGTTATCATAAAATCAAGGATTTGTAATGTTGCTACCATGTCCATTTTATCAATCAGTCAAATTTAAGTGTGTATGATACATAACTAGCAGCCACTATTGTAAGTATTGCGCTGTACCAGCGCCAGGCAGGGAAATTACAAGATAACGACTGTCAACTAATTCATTAGTGAAGTGAAGCACATTTGTTTTGTGATTGTTATTATCATTATTACTATTCTAAAAGCGTTGGTTTGAATTCTTGTGTGTGTGTGTGTGTGTGCACTGTTGTGTTTTAAAGCTGTGGTCTATTTATGACTTTTCGGGGCTACGAGGTTAAAAAATAGGGATAAAATCATGTACAGAATTCTGTACAGCAAACACTACCCGAAACCCCACCTATACGGCGTGTATGACCTTGAGAGCTTCAGTCAACGCTTGGATTTTGCAGTGGTAACATCCGGTTTGCTCTCTCAGAGCTGAGTATATATATATGTCAAGAAGGATCGAGCAGAAAAAAATAAACAACTTGGCAGGGATTCCAACTCGGGGCCTCGAAATGTCGGGGCCGATGTCTTAACCGCTAGGCCACTTCACCAGTGTTGTCTAAGATAAATAAAATTGATAATTTTATATCATTCTACGCTTGAATTACCATTTATGCGTTGCAAAAACGTAAAAATTGCCATTAAAATTTGCCTTTATTTGCAAACATGTTTCACGGAATCGCAGTACATGATTGTTTACACCGTCATGCTACACGACATTCGCGCCATGCAAATAGCTGCGATATCTCTATTTACAACATGCAAGAAAAATGACAAGAACAGTAATTGCAAACAGTAATCTCCAAAGCTCTGTGCAGTTGAAAACAGACATCTAAGAAATAGTTATACATGTATTCACTTCTGAACAATGGGCGGATAGAGGTATAAATCATGCTGCTTCAAGAATAACATAACATTAATTCATATCAATGTTTTTCCTTCTTTTTCTCAATTGGCGCAGTAGCCTAGTGGTTAGGACATGAGACATGAAGTCTCGAGGTCGAGAGTTCGAATCTTCGCCGGGGCCCGGGCGTTTATTTTTTCCCCTTGATCTCTGAAGATAAAATATGATCAGTTTTGAGAGAGCAAACCAGATGTTATCCCTGCAAAATTCAAGCGTTGACTGAAGCTCTCAAGGTCATGCACGCCGAAAAGGTGGGGTTTCAGGTAGCGTTTGCTGTACAGAATTCTGTACATGATTGTATCCCTATTTTTCAACCTTGTAGCCCCGGAAAGTCATAAATAGACCACAGCTTTAACCAACTAGAATGTGTGTACACAATTTGCACATCAGCAATATGACCAGCTTACTTTGTTATCCAAACTAGCAAATATGAGAGAAATTATTTACTGTTTCGGACTTGCATTCATGGTGCTGCTTATTGTCTAAATGTTATGTGTTTGCTGGTAGGTGAACAACTCAGTTCTTATCACCACTGTAACTGAAACTGGATTTCAACATCTCCTTCACGTTCATGCTGAACCGACTACACTAATAAAGTCATCAGAGGTATAGACTCCTGCGTTTGTAAACGATCATGTGCTTTATCTCATTTCTGCCCAGGATTTTACATGGGATATGAACAACCTTTTACTTGAACAATCACAAACAAAAACAGCACGGCTGCTTTCTGTACAGAGTTAGTTTCTTTCTTTTCTTGGGGGGGGGCTGGGGGCTGAATTAATTTTCCAGACTGACAGAGGTATACGTACCAACATTGATTCTGAAAAAAACATTTTTCAATCTACACAGAAAGCAGCCAAACTGGTAATTTTTGGTATGTGTCCAAGTGGAAGGATGCTTCAGTCTTATGACTTGTAAAAGCCTGAATAGATTTGTGGTAATGAAGATGATCACTTACACCAGAATGATGGCTCCTTTAACAGATTTGTTTTTTAAATTTTCACTGGTAGCCTGTACCAGACATTCATGAATTTTTTTTAAAAAGCAAACTGTAATGAGAAGAGATAAACTTCAGTTGGTAATGAAACTAATTCGGCTATTATGAAGAAACTTCCATAACATCCCCTTGTAAGGAGGCAGCCAGTCAGAAGTAAATTGCAGTGGTGACTTATTCTGAGGTAGAGCGTAGTATAGCTATTGTCAGGCAATGTAAGAAGGTTGCTGCAATGTGTATTACATGTAGCAGGTAGTTTCCAGCAATATAAATCTCACCTTCAGCTTTGAAAATAATGTATTTTTCTGGAATTCAGAGTGAGACTGACCTGCAGTAAATATAAATATTTTCAAATTGTATCACAAATATGCATTTGTTTTCCTTTGGACAATTAGTTATTTCTTAGCAGGCAATGAAGCATACCATCTTTGGTGTGTACCCTTCAGAAAAAGTTAAGAACCGGTCAAGAAATGAATCAGTTTTCATTGTGGAGGTATGTGGATATAGTGCAATATTTTGTCACTATGTAAGCTTTTAAACACACAGGGTACCGGGTGAGCACCCTTCATGGCCAGGCCCCGTTGTGGTGCTAGTATGGCAAGGTTTTGCCCTACTGGTATGTTTTGCGCTGATTTTATGACTTCGAAAACCACATCCTTTTGCCCACAGAAGCGAATATTTCCATGTGTTTAGCTTGGCGCATTAAAATCATCTGCCAAATATATTTCAAGACCAACACTCAGTCCTTTCGTGAAATCTAAAAAAAAAGGTACCGGTAGTTGGTGTAAATTGGACATTGATTCTGAGCAAATGTTTAAAGATTGTAAACATTTTCTTAACCGGTACGTAACTTTTTTGAAGGGCTTAGTTATGGGATTCTTCAGGTTTTAGTAATGGGTCAGACAGCTTTTTCTCACAATAACTGTCTGTATCAATTAGGATTTTCATTAGGTGGTCACGTGCATTTTGTGTGTTAACACAGAATCTCTTCTCACAGACTAAATCAAGTAGTGAAAGAAACACAATATTATTATTTTTTTCAGACTTTGGGAGATAACTTTATTAGACTATGATGTACATTTCCCTAAAAAACTGATCAATAAAACTACTTTTCATTTCATTTTTGCAGCATTTCAAATGTCTTGTGAGTATGTGTGGTTAAGTGTGTGTGAAATGTGTGGAAGCTCCTCAAGAACACAAACATACACACCCCAAGCAGACACAAAACGACCAAAACCAGAGTTTTCAATTTCAGTATTTGTTTATTCCATAAATATGTTTGAAATAAACCTTGTATGTATAAATCAGTACGGAAGATAGAAATGACTTTGTACATTGTAAGACATCTTGGCCAGAGATGATCGATTAAAACATGTCAAACAAATAAATAATATGTACAGCAAAGCACAAATAAATAAATCCATGATTCAAATAACATACAAGTGGCTCATTTATTAACTTACAATGTGAAGCCATTTGTTTGATTGGAAATTTATAGATTTCATCCATAAACAGCATTAGCATTTAGACTTAGACTCTGATCCCAATCAGGCACCTTTCATATAAATATCCTGACAAAAAATACTGCCTTACACAATCACAAGTGGAAGCAGTATACACAGATTTTGTATGTCAAAATATCCTTACTTTGTCCATCAATGCCTACATCTCCAGTGAAAAAAAACATTCTAAATAACAGACAGCAACACCTTCATGCAAAACAAAAAGGCTATTGAGAAAGGGCTGTTCAATTGCATTGACACCCCCCCCCAAAAAAAAACAAAAAAAACACACACCTTTAAAGCCTCTACTTCTGTGCAAAAAAAATCTATAGAAAAAGCCAACACAAGGTCTGCAGGACTTGTGGAGGACTGATCTCTGTACAAGACAGTCCCACCAAGCAATCTATCATGTGAAGCTAGAAAAAGGCAGCATGGGAAAGCAGCCATAGCCTCCAGCAAACACAGATAACCTCAACCCCAAAAAATCAATACAAGAGGTGCAGAAACTGATATGCCAGTAAGAAATCAAAGGGTGTCCCAAGAATCATGCACACTGTCAGCTTCTACTGGATGTTTCAACATTTTTACAGGGGAAAAAACGTGCATGGACCTGCCTGTCTGTGTGTGCGATTAGTCGGTTACATCTTAGTAACAATCTTTATAGCCCGAACTATTTAAAATTCGCATTCGAAATATCAGTGTTGATATAAAAATCCTTTGTCTAATTAAAACTACCACAGCGGTTGAAGAGAAAACTCGCATAAAATAGCCTCCTTTGTGCCTTCAGAGACTTAAATTAAGTTAATTCTGGGTAAATAATTTACAATTTAACAATGCCATCAGGTAACATCTCAAAATCCACTCCTACATGTAACGAAGCAAGGCTTTTCTTTACAATGCTACAAAGCACAGAAAGTGCGCCCAACACATCTCTCTCTTTACCTTTCTCTGTGTTCTACTTAAAATCTTCACTATCACTGTGCAATTAGAAGGATTGGTTCTTTAAACGGAGGATGCTTGGCGATGGAGGAGTGACATTGTGAAAGATCGTGCGCCTGTGGGGTTGCTTTCCAAAGGCCACTGAAGGCAGGGTTCAGTGCAACACCACAGCCGCCCGCGGGCACTCGTATAGAAGGCAACAACCATTCACGACCGGGCGCGCAACCAACTGAACACGGACTCTACACTGCGAGTGTGAGACGGGGACTTGGGAATACGTCAGAAAGCCAGCAGCAACAGCGGAAAACATGTTTACGGGCACCTCCATACCAGGATCATGGCTGCGCGGAACAAATTCGTAAAGCGCAGGAAGCAAAACAAGTACACGTTTGCAAAATTAAATAAATTCACGACTAGGCATTACACAATCTATTACAGCATCACCTCCAACAGCTTCCGCGTTATTCTTTGCAAAAGCTTTGTTTCTGAACTTCCACCACGCTGCCAACTTCTGAAGTTTAGCAATATGCCAGTTTTAGCACATCATACCTTAGCCATAAAGGAAAAAAAACACGCTTTCCATTGCAATTCTGTTCAACTTCGGTTGTTTGTTGATTTTTTGGCAAGACACCATCTACAAAAGAGGGGGGGGGGGGAGGGGTCGTCGTAGCAGGCCTGTCTATATGTGACTCAAAGTAGCACACGCACACACACAAACTAGTTACTGAGGACCAGTGTTACGCAAAAACAAATCTCTTTCTTGTTTTCGTCTCCTCTTCTTCAACCTGTTTTATGTCAATGTATTCATGTGCGTCCTACGCGAGAGCTGAAACTTCGACAGTCGCCCGACGAGCAGACGACACATCTCCTGACCCTGATTACAAAACTCGTTGCTAAGGCGACTCGCTACCACACACCCACTGCGTGACTTCGTTCACTCGCGCAGCGCTCGTTGAGAAATATGTCGGCGGATGTAGTGGAGAGCCGCACCCGGATAAATAGCGCAATTCAGCAACGGCTCGATGTTCGTAGAAATACTCGGTTTTTGACAAAACAAAGAAAATCCTATTATACACATAAACGGACCCGAACATTAGGATGAGAACTGTGTCTAATTGTGGAAAACAAGGACCTAGCGTTTCGATGTACAGCTCAGGATTCGCCTCAAAAGAAATGAACACGGACCGCTAACGAATTCCTGAGAGCAGGAACCGCTCCGGTCTGCTCATGGGAGAGGGGATGGGAGGGCAAGACTGCCGTGGACTTGGAACGCAAAACTAGCCTGAGCTCGTTCTTTACAACGTGGGTGCGCCCGAACTTTCCAACACAGCAAAGCGTTGTTTTTGTTTTCTGCCCAATAAAGTGCGCAACAATCCAAGGTTTTTGAACAAGAGCTATTAGCAGGGAAAAACAACTAAACATAGGCAAAAGAAAGAAACCATGTCCTACTTCTTTCAATATTTTATCCCCCCCGCCCTCCCCCCCTTTTCCAAAAAAGTATACTGAGCATTGAACGGAGTGAGATTTGTTACCTACGTAGGAAAACAATCAGAACACTTTTTAAACCAGGAAATTCCTCTTTATAAAAATTAGGCAACAGCAGACACCAACTTTCCAACCACTGAACCAGCTACTTGTAAATACCAGTTTGCATAAACATTTTGAATCCCAAGGGAAAAGCAAATCATACAATATCATAGAAATTCAGGTCAACAAGTATTCCTTATTGTGTGTTGGCGAGGTGATCTTTGAAGGCCCATGGGAAAGAACAATCCAACAGACAATGCATTCGTTTGAAGCAATTAGTTCAATCAAAACTAATGAGCAGCAGTTAAGCATCACAACATACAGTATATCCCAACAATTTGTAAATTTAAAGCACATTTTCTGCCTTCTTTTGGTTCAGAATGGGAAGGAGGAGGGGATATAAGATTCATAACGTTATCTTAGTCAAGTAAATCACAGCACCATTTAACAATGCATTGCCACGTTGGACTGCCCTTTCCAAACAGTATGAATGTGGTAATGATGATCCAAATATTTCAAGGCCAGTCATTCATTATGTACAGATAAAAAAAATCAAATTGCTTGTAAACAAATAAACTGAACATAGCACAGACATCACAGCGTTCAGTCAACAACAGTGTCAAACCCAATCAGTCGCATCCACCACAGCAATTCCCCCCTTATCCACTCCACCAATGAGACAAATCAAGACAAGACGACCCTTTCATTCCCAGAGTCAAGTTCAGACAAGGAAAAAATATCCTTGAAAAAAAGAAGAATTTTGAACGAAGGCTTGACGTCTACAAACATAGCAGGCAATGAAGCTGGTATCTTAGTCTGCCCTGCCCTATGAAACCTTCCCCACGAAGACCCATAACAAAGTAGTTTTTAGAGTCTGACAAAAACTTACGTTATTTTTTTCTCAAAAACTTTCAGCCGACTTGTCATTGTAGAAAATGTCGAGGCAAATAAACAATGAAAAGAAAAAAAGGTCTTGACTTTACCCCTCACTCGCTGAATGAGTCACCACATACACTGGTGCAGAAAAAAGGACATTCAAGGAAGTCCAGCTTTAGCAAAAGGTATGATTCACAGTAACATGTGCGCACCCCACCCTATTTAAAATTGTTCTGTTTGCTGAGACCACCTTTTAACACCGTAATACTTGTCAGCAAGATACAGGAACACTAGCATGGCAGAATCTTCTAAAACATGCAACAGAAAGTGAAAACAATCATGGAATGAAGTGGTAATGACAAGTAGTCAGTCAGTCCAAAGTTGGGTTGTTTTATCACTCAAGACCGACACATTCATACGGCATGTATCTGCAAACAGGACAAAAACTTAACATAACATAAGAACAAAAGTACAGCTGAGCAAGCATGTATAAATTATATTATTACCATACCAGTTCTAGTTTTCGTGCTAAGACACCGGACAGGTTAATAAATACTCAGTAATTTAGTACAAATTCAGAATGAAAACATTCCAACATGCATCATTCTGCAATGACATTTACTGATGTCATCATACATTCTGGTAAGTGTATCTTTTCTGCTGCCACGTAACATTTTTCAGTCCAACCTTTCCAAATCTGCTGCCACTGAAGACAAACTTTTCTGTAAAAAACAAACATCTCTTCCAAAATACACTTGACCGTCACATGATCTGCAGTCTTGACATGTCTGGTTATTGAAGAAGTTGGTAGATGCTCAGAGGCAAACACATGGTGCAACACAGACTCCACAAGTCAATGAGTCGTTTCTGAACCGTATCACAAGCTTAAACTCCTGAAGTGACAATCATTTTTCACAAAAGCGTTTCAGTTTAAGTTTCAGCTGTGACGTACCTCAGTTCATGTTCACTATCTGGGTCACTGGTATCAAATGATTTCTTGCAAATTGGGTTTTCCTGAGAAGTTCAATACAATCTGCAATGAAAATCGTAATAAATAGTTCACTAATCATGATCCTCACCAAAGTTTGGCAAACGTTTGATTAAATTCAGACGTCAACACCTTCAACCATGTTAACCGTGGACCCTTGAAATGAATGAAGGCATGGCACTTCAACTAGTGGAAACGGCTGTGATGTAAAGTTGACCAGCTGACTGAGGTCTTTGCTAGTACAACAGTACCTGTAATGTGAGGACCTTCCTGTGACAGAACATGTGTCTATTATTGTACATGAACTTAACTGAGCACAATAACAATACAGGGCAAGACTGGCTTGGTTCCAAGAGTGCACCCACATTTCAGGCACCACTATACATACATGCATGACTTAGTCACTTACTGAATGCAAAAAAACTACTACCTGAAAAAAAATCAGTCAGAAGACCAACACATGAGCAAACACTGACTATCCTTGCTCCTAAAAGACTTGATGTGTGGGCTTGTTCAAGGTTAATGTAGCAAAGTGCACGTATCAGCAACAATGAATTGCACATCCACGAAAGGGTGACAAATCCAGACAGTAGATAAACACGACAGACAGCTGTCCCGGTTCAGTTTTTTTGGTAAGTCAGTATAAATTAGGGCAGTACCAGTTCCACACACACCACAATGGTTGCTGCTTTGCACCTATAAACTCATACATTTAAAGTTAAGGTAACTGAGACTGTAAATTGTGAAATAAAAATTAAGTCTCCACATGTCAGTCAGTTACCATTACTCGAGCAGTACATAAACAGTCGATAAATCTCAGATCACATCTTTTTATTTCAATAGTCGCTCAACCCGGAGATCACATCTCTGAACGTCTGGCATCACACCTGTAAACTTAATAAATTATCTGTCTGCCGAATGATGAGTAAGAAAAGAGCTCTCAGGTAAAACTCTGCTTTAACATTTCCTCACAGTCACACACAGTCAATAAATAATAAGTCATCAGTTGTAGAACTTGTACACCGCACAGTCACAGCCAGTTCAATAAATTACTTTTAATCTTTGTTTGATCACCAGTTGACATGCTCACGCACTGCCATACGCCACTGCACTTCTGCAGTCTACATCCCTACAAGAATTTGCATAATGCTGTCCAGATCGTCAAGAGTGGAATCGCTGCGACAATAAGTAGAACACTGGGTATTGGTCATTACAGCAGCCTGTGAGGAACGCAGAGGGCTGGAACAAGCAGACTCTGAAGCTTCTTGCAGGTAGTGTGCAAAGTCTTCAATGCTTGTGCTGGACGACTGCACTATGGAAGAAGGGGATGCAGTGCCCGCAGAAGAGCTGCATAAAAGAGCAGTGCCATGCGACCTCATGGCGGCCATTGCAGAAGGTAACAAGGAGGAGGCTGAGGGATCCGATGTCTGCGACCCATGCACTGGAATCAGCTGCTGATCCATGCTACTAAAATCTGCTTCTGTGATTGTGAGACTGTCCAGTGTGCTCTCATCGATGATGTAGTTGGTGTAAGGCCCCTTGGCAGTGGAATTGTTGTTGGAATCCCCATCTCCAAACATCTTTAGTAGTTCTAGGACAGAGTTGACAGCGGCTGTGGAATCAAAGAATGCTGATGGTGACTGAGTGGTCACGGATGGCATGTCAAAGCACATGGTGGAGGATGTCGTTACAGAGTCAGAACCTTGTGAAGGTGCCCCAAAGTACATTGAAGGTGATGCCTGGGAAAGGGCCTGCTGTGAGCATGTCGCCAAGGGTTTGGCGGGCATCAGATCAACAATAGAAGAGTCTGGTGTCACATAATCCCCCCCCTCCACGGGCACTGCATCTACTGACATTGGAATAGGTGAGATAGAAGGCAACGGGTACATAAAGGTGCTCATATCTGGCAGCGGGTCCAAAGTCAGCTGTGAGGTCGACATTTCCGGGATCCCATTCATAGCAGCTTCTGCAGACTGATGAGTCTCCACACCCTCTGTTTTCAGCTCTGCCTCAATCTGCTTCAGTGTGTTGAGAATGAGAACAGAGCGCCGCAAACATGGGTCCGGATCCCCATGCCGGTAGGTTGTGGTACGAAGCTTGCTCATGGACATGTCGATGATACGCTGCCGCTGCCTACAACGGCTGATATCATCTACCTCCTCCTCTAAATACTTCCGCTTCACCCCCTTTCTCGGTGTGTAAGCCATTCTGTCTGAAAAGAAAAAAACAAGATTGAAAGATGGCTAACAGTAACAAGCGGGCGTCATGTTTTAATGATTAAAATCAGACTGTAGATAATGGTAAATCTATGTACACATTCTTTTCAATTCCTATTGGCCTTTAATCTAGCTCCTAAAATAAAACAGTTGCAGCGTGATTTTAAGTGCACACCATTTAATTTATGCAGTTATATTCTGATTCTGGGGGACAACAGTAAAAACATGCATATTGTTTTCTTATGAACCAAAAGTCTATCAAAAAACAATAATCACCAACAGTCAAAGTTTCACAATAAAATCCAAAACAATTACACAGTTAACAAGTAGATATGTTACTACAAACAATCAGGCACTGTAAGAGTGTAAAAGTATTATAATATGAATGATGGTAGTTGAGTAATACTAATAGTACTAGTCAGTAACCCCCCCCCCCCTCACTTTTTTTTTAACGTCCTGCCTGTTGCTATACACTAATACATGTATGCCACAGTTCTCACCTCACTCAAACAAGGTATCCATGCAGTATATATATGTGAACTTAACAACTTGACATTTATAAAGTTAATTCTTTTAACAAACAAGTTTCAAAAACTCAAGCTAGTACTAACTATGGTTTCTGCATTTCACAACTCAAGTAACAGAGAGAAAAAAAACCCAGGATGAAATAATATGAAATAGGAAGTAGCTCAACTATTTGTGAAATGTGGGGCCAGCACAAGCGAAACCAACACAGGCCCTGTTGAGTCAGCTTCTCTCCCCTCCTTTTTGGCAAGGCCCCATATGACTAAGGCTCAAGCTCGGCGGCAAACGGGGAAGTTCCAAAATGAGAAACAAGGGGCTAAACTCCGTCGCTACGAACAGCCATGAAAAATCGATCAACAGCTGACTGACTTGTAATCGTAATAAAATTGAAAAAAATACATAAAATCCAAACCAACAAGTCTTTGCTGTGTGGGAGGGGAGGTTAGTTATTTCTAAGCGCATTTTTTTTTCTCCCCTGCTAGAAAGTTCGCTCAAACACAAGGCCGGCGATTTTTTTCACTTCGAGAAAAATGGGTCAACGAACAGCTGAAAACGACAACTCGCAAAATCGCGAGAAAACATACAATTACAATCACCTGTGATACCATTTTCATATTATATTAGAAAACATTGTAGCAAGTATCTTGAGGCATTTTTCGTGTAACTGCTATCTAGGAACCCAAGTAAAATGCGGAAACATTCACCACGAACACAAGGAACATCAAACACTGTCCCGTTGGCAAAGTACAGTCAAACAGTGAAAAAGAAGTTTTCAGTCAACTTACCGGTTAAGTAACGTAGTTATCTCGACTTTCACTCGATCAGCATCTGGAACACGCTTCCACTTAGACTTTGTCAGTCTGTACGGGATCACCTTTGCAACAAAATCATGCTTGATTGTTTGGGAGCTTGAGCACTGGAGAAGCATCGGGTCGAGCATCGACAACACCGACATACAGCCCCGCTCCTCGTTTCTCTTTGTGCTGACGTCAGAGAAGGCATTGGCGAATCACAGTCATTGCCAGTGGTATAAAAATAAAGAGTAAGGAATTAAGTAAAATAAGTCAAAAAATAATAAAAAAGAATTTGTCATAAGTTCTCACCCCACAGATAGAACTTTTGTATCTTAAATAGTATTGCATTAATTACTATTTTCATCCAACAGAAGTATACACGGCGATTCGCTCCTTAAGACCGGAAGCAACCTAGTTGGAGGCGCAAGCAAACAAGGTCAACTCAACTCGCGCTGTATGCGAAGTATTCGTGCTTTGTGTCACACATCACACATGTGACATGACGACCTTACTCGACTGTCTTTCTCACAAGTCCACCGTCATTTCACTGAATAAAGTTTATCTGTTATGTATTTTTAGTACTGACTTTTCACCTCCCAAATTGATGCGAAAAACACAATTTGAACAAGCCGCCCCCACCTTCATCCCACCTCTTCCCCTTCTACCACAGGCACACACAATCTGACCACTTACATATTTGCGTAATAAGCTTACAGACTCCGACGGTTTTTGGTAGGGCTACTTCATGGAAATCGGTGGGTTTCTTACCGTAACTGATGGGCAAAAATGACCTATTGCTTTGCAAATAATGATAAATAGTTCATAATGAAACCAAAATAAGCTCGTTTGGAGGCGAATGATAGTATCCATAGTGACTCCGCTTCTGCGCGCTCGGTTTTTTTTTGTTTTGTAATACATGTATTTTAGGCTAAACAAAGACTATGCACCCTGTGTCTGATGTGTCTGAAAACACATTTGGTTTGTATCATGTACAGTGCACATTCTGATCTTCATCGCTCAACGGCTATCGGCGCCAGAGAATGAGCCGAACTCATTTTGACCTGAGTTCAGGATGGTACAGTGCAATGATGATGAACTTTGACTTCAGACACAGGGACTGGACCGGCGACAGAGCAAGGCTAAAGGCTGCTGTCTAATCAGTATTTGCGTAGACTTCTTGGTACTGTGGAGGAGTTCCATTTGGCTTTTGAAGTAGGCCTACACAAAATATATTATATGGGGCGTACGCTGCGAGAGGTACGAATTCACCTGTCCGTGGCACGGTCTGCAGGAGTCTCTTTTTGTCGGCGCATGTCTTTGCGTAAAATGACAGATTTTCACGTTTCAAAGAGAGTACATTAATCAACCAATGACTGACTTGTCAGTCTAACGTCGACTACTCGAAAAATCGAGTCAATTCTGTGCGAATGACTGACTGATCATTCGTCTCTCAAACCACATTGGAAACTGGCACCTTACTGCATTTCAAGTACTGAAGCCTGAAAGTCACAATAGCTGAAATAGACATCTTGTCGATCAAATTCATTTTTTAACTCATAAATTCATGTATGTGTCACTGCGGATTAGCTTCTCTCAGTCATCTCATTTGCTGGTCGGATGTGCAGCTGAGAAGTTGTTTGTTGCCTACATCGATTGCTGTGTTCACAGTTTTTCAGCGCTGTACCTGAATTGACCTTATTTCAACGCCGATCAACATACCGGCGATGTGGGTTTATAGGTCACCATTTTGCAAAGAACTCATTTTTCTTTCTTTCTGGGAGCCTCCACTGTTTGATATGGAGGCCTATGTCTGCCTCTGCACCCTTTGTTTTTATTTTTGTTGTTGTTGTTGTTGTTGTTGTTGTTGTTGTTGTTGTTGTTGTTGTTGTTGTATACAGCCTACACTGTTCGCGCAGATGTAGACATAATTAAGCCGGTTGCCTCTGCATCACAAACAATATATGGGTGGGTTTTTTTTCTGTAAGGGGACTTTCCTTCAATAATTCAGATTTAGTCCTTTGTATCATAGACGTAGGCCAATGTTTGCTTTCTGAATCGTGAAAAAAACAAAAACTTTATTTTTCATAATTATTCTTATTTTTTAATTGAATCAGGATAGATGGACGGATTTGGGGGAAACACTGCATTAGAGACAACATCTACAATCGAACAAATTGAGATGCCGTATCTCTGCGTCACCCTGCAAATCGGACAAGCTTTTGACTGAACTGAAAACTTCAAATGAGACTATTTAACTACTGCACATTAATATAAGTGTACATTGATAAACAATAATGTTTAGTTAATTGCAGCGCATGTTTCCTCGTAATAAGTGCATAGAGAAGCACCTGTTTTAGGCAAAACGCACAGCCGTTTTTGAAGCCGGAATCAAACTTTTTGATGGCACTCATAATTATCAGACCTTTAACTGATCCACCTTTTAATTGAGTTCATGTTCATTGGAATTTGTCTGATTTTATTCTCTTAAATTATTGGCCGGAGGCCCGGACAAATACATAAAACTGTTATTGATGAGGTAAAATAATTTCCATTTCAACCAAAGAAAAAAAGCCGCGTTCACTGACTAAAATTCATAAACATGACTGTATACTGCAGCTTATTTTAACTTTTTACTTGAACATTGAGGTTGAAAGTCATCAAAATATTCCAAGCAAGGCCTAACAGGTCTGGACCTAGTGTATGAGTGGAAGAGGCTTCTAATGATGAGGCAGGGGAAGAAGGGAGGAGGGTTCGGCCCGTTCTAGACTTTTCTGCTGCGAGTTTTGTCGAGCGATCAGCCGTTCGCATGCGACGCTAAAAAAGGTAGGTCTCGCCGGTCTTATGTCGTTCACCCGCTGCCGAGAGTTCAACGCCCTTGAGATCGAACGATCAATGACACCGTGTACGTTGGCGTTCGGTCTGTGAAAAAAAACGATTATATCGAATCACAGGTATTGCTATTTTCAGTAGACACTTTATTCTTCAGTTGTGTATCAGTTCCGCTTCAGTTGACAAGGTGTACCACTTAATTCACTGACTCTACGATATAATTAAGACAGATACATTAGGCTACACTTTCTGCAGATAAAAACAAAGTAACACATAGACTGAGATTCACATTGATAATATTTTACGTTGATAACTTGTAATTTTATGTTGATGTGTGTTGATGAATTATTGTTGAAAGCAATTAGGAGAATCAGTAATCGAGGCTTCCTAATAACTTGTGTGTGTTTGAGTGTGTGTGTGCCGTGTGTGTGTTTGTGGGTGTGTGTGTGTGTTTGTGTGTGTGTGTGTGTGCATGTGCGTGTGTCAGTGTGTTTGTGTGTCAGTGTGTGTGTGTGTGTGTGTGTTAAAGAGAGAGAGAGAGAGAGAGAGAGAGAGAGAGAGAGAGAGAGAGAGAGAGAGAGATGTCCGATAGTCTGGTTATCTGTCAGTGTGCCCGTGTCTAGTCTGTATGTTCATATGTGAGTGCGTACAAGTGTGCGAGTACACTGAAAAAGGTGTGCGCACCATGATGTTTCCGTA
>NC_090261.1:42253974-42278974 GCF_037325665.1 Littorina saxatilis
CTCTTCCTGAAATAAAAAATAAAAAAAACCAATTACATGACATTGTGTTAATGTCATATGCCGCGTTGTGGCAGTTCAGAATGTCAAAGTTTGAAATAACTGAAAAACAAGACCATCCTTTATAATGCAGTAACCTGGACTAGAACAATAAAAACGCTTAATGTCTGACTAAATGTCAATTAAAATATTGTTTGAAAACATTAAGCAAAATTAATGCTGACCCATCTCCCAAAGGTCACATTTAGCCAGGCTGGAAAAGCTGTTGTAACAAGAGTTAATACTGGTGATGGTAACTGATGAAAACAAACAAACAAACAAACAAACAAACAAGGACATGAGATTTACACTATCATGACAAAAACCGTAAGTAGTACTGTACTTAGTGGGTACAACCCTTTGTAGAAAGAGGTTCAAACAAAGAATTAGAAAGTACGTAGCAAGCATGAAACATGCTCTTTAAGCATCCAATTTTGTATTCAGTAGTTGTTCAGACGCATAGCACAAAATTACTTTGTTTACTGACTGGAAAAAAAATCACACAGTCACTGCTATCAACGAGAATCGAAAGCTGCACTTTGCATACTATGTCATCACATAGTTCGCTTCTTCAAATTGAAAACACATCCAAGTGAACCATGCTGAATCTAGTTGTCTAAATACAGTTGCTGTAATGTACTTCAAACTGCTGTCTTCTTCCCGTGCAAAACATGTTTACACTGAAGTATCAAGCTCAACCACACTAGTCTGAGCATTAGTGCTGTTGTACACGTTGGTGAACTTGAGCTGGGAGTCATTCATTTTTGCAGTTCTCATTGTCTCTTCTGCATCTGCAAGCCCATGTGCATGGTAAGCGTGACCTCTTGCATTTGCAGCGGGCTGTCATGCATCTCGTGGTGCAGCTGCAGCTGATCAGTTCCAAACAGGACTCTGGGACGGGGGCCGGTGACATCAGAACAGGAACAATTGTCTCGGCTTCGAGTTTCCATCCCATGGTCGCAGTGGGAGGCAGGGCTGGATGCTGCAGGTGAGCCTGTCGCCACACTGTTGCCTGGAAGTGTGCACGTCTGATGTGATGTGACGTCTTTGACAAATAGCTTGCAGCGTGCTTCATTGATGTTGGATGTGTCTGACACGCCATAGACTTTGCAAACAAACTCTTCTGCTTCTTGGATGGTTTTGTCCCCAAGATCAGGGTCTTCTCCAAGGCACTGCAGGAGACGGTAGTGCTCTTTGAAGGTTACCCAGCACGTCTTCTTTGTGTGCCCAGCCAGGTAAGAGGTCGTGTCACTGCCTGTCACTGCATGAAAAGCAGGAAAAGCTTCAAGGACATCTTGGTGCAGTCTCAAGTGTTCCACAATGGTGTGGACTGGGAGATACTTTCTCTGCTTGGCTGTTCCCGTCTTCATCCACACTTTCTGGCAGGGCATCCTGTGGAAATGTGCAAGTAGTAACACAAGGACGTCAGTGTCTCTTGTAGACACAACAATGCTTGCAGCCTGGCTGTTGAGGCAGTGCAAGATGATCCTTGTGTCAGCCTCTTCATGTCTGGCCTCCAAATGCTCCACATCAACTCTTGGATCAGATGTCTCTGCTCTCTCTTCATTGCTGAAGCCACCAGCAGCAACAACTGTCTTGTCATTGGGTGCCTTCAAGATCAGCTGTTGAGAAAGGAATCTTGCGAGGTCTGCTTTGTTTTCTTGATGGGCGAAGAAGTTGTCCCACTTGGCTGGGAGAGGGACATCTTTGCTTTCAATCATCCTTCTGAGTGCAACTGCGCCTTGTTTGTGCCGAGTTCTGGTTCCTCCTTTGATGGAAAGCTCATAGTACCTGTCAAACAAAACGTCAATTCTTTGGAAGTCTGATCCGCTCCAAAGAACAGCTTCAATGAAGACGTCTGCCAGTCTCAAATGTCACTGCTGTCTGTGGGTTTCCAATGGCATTGACCAGTGCTTGGCCATCAATGATGAGTGTGGCTTCCTTTTCCAGATATGTTGCTTCTAGCTGAGGAGGACATGGAACTTCACTGGTCAGGGTTTGAACAAGTATCGCCTTTGGACCTGAACGAAGCTGTCCATTCATTTCAGCAATGGCCAATGGGACTGCCAAGAGTTCATGATTTAGGACATCCTGGAGGTTGACGTCTCTTCCAGCTTCATAGGCAGTGATGAGACGTTGCAGGATATTTCTGTTTGCTTTGACAGTTTTCACACCACCTGTGCGTGAGTCTGTGCGTTTGACTGCAAACAGGGATGAAAACGTCAGAAACTTGTTTTTGGGCAGTGGATCCCTTAGCCTGACTTTTCTCTGCTCAGTACGTAGCCACCAGTCTCTCCTCAACAAACGAATTCAGCTCCTCAACAAACGAATGGCGGTCTTCCTTATGCTTGTTTTTTGCAAAATTTGAATTATCTCCATCAAATTTCAAGTCACTATGACACTTTGCTGTATCCCCACCAACCGTCTGAAACTTGCAATACACAACTGAACTTGCGAAATGCAAACCGCATGATCACGCACGCTCACATCTCGATCACACCAACGCATTGACCTAGTTTATTGTTTCGGCTGTCCTACAGTGTGAGAAAATAATAAAACTTTGATTGAAACCTACGCACGGAACGCAAGAGTGCTTCGGTGTTTTTGAATTACCGTGAATAACATTGCACAGAGAGTTATTCTATTCTATTTCTATTTCAAAATAAGGAATTTTTGGTCAGTTGTGATGTCTTGTATCAAGGTCAAGGTCAAAGTCTGTTTCAAAAAGGAAGAGGTGGAGGCGATGTTGGTGATGCAATAACAGTTATGGACAGACACACTTTCAATCGGAGAGATTTCAGAGGTGTCAGATATAAAGGTTATGTCTAATTACATTTCGGTTTTTTTCTCCATTGTTCTTAGTCCCTTTTACATTTAGTCAAGTTTTGACTAAATGTTTTAACATAGAGGGGGAATCGAGACGAGGGTCGTGGTGTATGTGTGTGTGTCGGGGTGTGTGTGTGTGTGTGTGTGTGTGTGTGTGTGTGTAGAGCGATTCAGAGTAAACTACTGGACCGATCTTTATGAAATTTTACATGAGAGTTCCTGGGTATGATATCCCCAGACTTTCTTTTTCATTTTTCGGATAAATGTCTTTGATGACGTCATATCCGGCTTTTCGTGAAAGTTGAGGCGGCACTGTCACGCTCTCATTTTTCAACCAAATTGGTTTAAAATGTTTGGTCAAGTAATCTTCGACGAAGTCCGGACTTTGGTATTGCATTTCAGCTTGGAGGCTTAAAATTTAATTGATGAGTTTGCTCATTAAAGTTGTCATTAAAATCGATTTTTGCAAACAGATTTAAAATTGATTGCATCGTATTCTTCATCACATTCTGAATCTAAAAATATATACATATGTCATGTTTACTCTTAAAATGTGATCACAATTAACGAAAATAGATTAATTAGTCTTACGATTAAAATTTAAGAAATCGACCCAAAAATGATTTCATCTTATTCTTTATCATTTCCTGACTTCCAAAAACATATAGGTATGATAGGTTGTATTCAAAACAAGCTCAGAAAGTTAACAACAATAGAGAAAAGCGCGCTTTCCTGCTTGGCACAATACGCTACCGCGCTAATCTGGCGTGTCAATATCACTACGTTTTGCACGTGGGAAGTGAGCGATTTCCTTCACGCGGGGATTGACGAAGTTGTACAGTCTTGGTAAAACAATACAGTGCGTTCAGTTTCATTCCGTGAGTTCGACAGCTTGACTGAAATAATGTAGTAATTTCGCCTTACGCGACTTGTTTAGCTTTCTCTCGTTGTTTTTATTCTCGACCGTTCAAATGATCCAACAGTGTTATTGATTTTACACACACACACACACACACACACACACACGCACGGTACGCACGCACGCACAGACAGACAGGCAGACAGACACACACACACACAGACACACACACAGACACACACACACACAGACACACAGACACACACACACACACACACACACACACACATGTGACTATATAACACACACATACACGCTTCTTGGCAGTTTGATGATAACACACATATTGAACGCTATATCTGCCTGATTTGTATTTTTATTTGTATAAAGAAATTATATTATTACTTCAATCTTTCACGGTATTCTTTTTTACATTTAGTCAAGTTTTGTGTATGTAAGTTTCTATTTGTGTCCCCAGAATAAGTTTCTATTTGGGACATGAAGTGGTTATGCGCTAAGAAGTCAAGTTTTGACTAAATGTTTTAACATAGAGGGAGGAATCGAGACGAGGGTCGTGGTGTATGTGTGTGTGTGTGTGTGTGTGTGTGTGTAGAGCGATTCAGAGTAAACTACTGGACCGATCTTTATTACATTTTTCATGAGAGTTCGTGGGTATGATATCCCCAGACGTTTTTTTCATTTTTTCCCATAAATGTCTTTGATGACGTCACATCCGGCATTTTGTAAAAGTTGAGGCGGCACTGTCACACCCTCATTTTGTAATCAAATTGATTGAAGTTTTGGCCAAGCAATCTTCGACGAAGGCCGGACTTTGGTATTGCATTTCAGCTTGGAGGCTTAAAAATGAATTAATGACTTTGGTTATCAAAAATCTGAAAATTGTAATTAAAAGTATTTTTTTATAAAACGATCCACGCTTATCGTATTTTTCATCATTTTCTAATTCCAAAAACATATAAATATGTTATAATCTGTGCGTGTGTGTGTGTGTGTAGAGCGATTCAGACTAAACTACTGGACCGATCTTTATGAACTTTGAGTTCCTGGGAATGATATCCCCGGATGTTTTTGTCTTTTTTTCGATAAATACCTTTGATGACGTCATATCCGGCTTATTGTAAAAGTTGAGGCGGCACTGTCACACCCTCATTTTTTAATCAAATTGATTGAAATTTTGGCAAAGCAATCTTCGACGAAGGCCGGACTTTGGTATTGCATTCCAGCTTGGTGGCTTAAAAACTAAGGAATGAGTTTGGTCATTAAAAATCGGAAACTTGTAATTAAAACTATTTTTTTATTAAACGATCCAAAAATAATTTCATCTTATTCTTCGTCATTGTCTGATTCCAAAAACATATACATATGTTATATTTGGATTACAAACAAGCTCTGAAAATTAAAAATATAAAAATTATGATTAAAATTAAATTTCCGAAATCGATTTAAAAACAATTTTATCTTATTCCTTGTCCGTTCCTGATTCCAAAAACATATAGATATGATATGTTTGGATTAAAAACACGTTCAGAGAGTTAAAAAGAATAGAGATATAGAAAAGCGTGCTATCCTCCTCAGCGCAACCGCTACCGCGCTTTTCTGGATTGTTGATTTCACTGCCTTTGCCACGAGCGATGGACTTACGAAACTACGAGTATGTGGTCTTGGTGAAAAAAGCAGTGAGTTCAGTTTCATTCTGTGAGTTCAACATCTTGACTAAATGTTGTTATTTCGCCTTACGCGACTTGTTTTAAATCTTGTTGCGCTCCTTTATTATATTATACATTCCATGGCTTTGCATGTAAACTTGTATCTGAATAAAATACTGTTTAAACCAATTTAAAAAACAACATCAACTACAGCATAAAAACGTTTAGTTTAATACAAAACAAAACATGACATTCACAGGTACGTCGATCCAATCATGGTCTTTAAAGAGAACAGACAGACAGACACTTCTCATAAATTAAACTTTCCACTAACTTACCATTCTTGTATTTTTTTATTCAGAATTTTGGCACGTTAGCAGTCTAAGTGTTTTGGGATTTCAATTTATTTTTTTCTCGTTTTGAGTTTAGTTTTACATTTCATTCATTTCGGTCTGGCTGTACCGCACCGTATATCACACACTGTCGCTAGCAATCGATTTTCCCTCCTAAACGGACACACGGGCTTGGCCAGTTAGAACCACAAGGTCACAGGCAACGGCTGGGACCAACAAGTGAATGAAAGTGTCGGTGACAGTGCGGGGGGGGGGGGGGGGGGGGGGGGGCTGAAGGACGATGAACCAGCATCTGCCGTGACTTGTGCGCTGGCTTGTGTTTTTCATGCCCTTGTTTGTTGCTGTTGTTGTTGTTGTCGCCGTCGTCGTCATCGCCGTCGTCGTCGTCGTTGCTGTTTTGTTTTGTTTTGTTGTTGTTGTGTGATGTTATTGGGGTTTGTCAGTGTGTTCTCTTTCGTTTGTTTTGATGATCGATATCGGTTGTATTACCTTCTTGCTTGCTTTGTCTTTTACTAGAGCTTCTCAGTCTCTCTCAGTCTCTGAGAGAGAGAGAGAGAGAGAGAGAGAGAGAGAGAGAGAGAGAGAGAGAGAGAGAGAGAGAGAGAGAGAGAGAGAGAGAGAGAGTGGGGGCGGTTAGGGGGAGGGGGGTGGGGGGTGGTAGGGGGTTGTTTGGCACGAAAAACAACAACACAGCATTGGATTCCGTGCTGGCAAGCTATATATATTTTAAATTCTCTCTCTCTCTCTCTCTCTCTCTCTCTCTCTCTCTCTCTCTCTCTCTCTCTCTCTCTCTCTCTCTCTCTCACACCGTGCTTCAAATCAGTCTAGTCTCCTCTCTTTTCTTTGTGAGCTGAGCCGGAGAAGAGCGCGATCTCAGTGTTGATCTTTTAGTTTCAACTTGCTGACAGATTGACTAAATGTTTTGATATCGCTTTACGTGACTTGTTTTAGACCTGATTTTCTCATATATGTCAGAAATGTGAAACACCCCCATCCCGGTTGCAGGTGTGGCAGCCAGTTTGGGAAGTAACCATCATCAGTTTCCCTGTCCTGAACAAGGTCACACAGCCTGTTGTGCACAAATGGACAAGGCTGACCGTATGATAATGACATGTGGGGATCAGATAAGAGGGTCGGAATATATTGCTAGTTTGCTTTGATTGGTCAGCGGAACAGTACACACACACACACATATGCGCACGCGCGCACTACACACACACATATGCGCACGCGCGCACACACACACACACACTCACACGCGCACACACACACACACACACACTGACACTGTGTCATTGACACACACACACACACACACACACACTCTGCACACACACACACACACACACATACACACACACACCGGCACACACACACCTTTTTTGTTTCAAGTTGTGTGTTCTGTTCATAACCTCCGTAAATGTACCTCCTTTTAAAGACCTGATTTTCACAGTTCTTATGATGTCTTTTAAGAGGGGTTCCACTGTTGTGTGATACGCTCCCACTCTGGTTCCACTGTTGTGTGATACGCGCTCCCACTCTGGTTCCACTGTTGTGTGATACGCTCCCACTCTGGTTCCACTGTTGTGTGATACGCTCCCACTCTGGTTCCACTGTTGTGTGATACGCTCCCACTCTGGTTCCACTGAGGTATCCAATCCATCCCACAGGCCCATCATTACCCTGCTCCGGACAAGGTCACAGACTCTGTTTTGCAGAAATTGGCAACTGGTTGGCTGGCTGACCGGCTGAGGCCGCAATGCCGCCGACGGTATAAGAGAAAAAACAAGATTCGAGGTGGCCGTATTATTCATTTGTTTGTTTGTCTGTGTCCGAGTGGAAACGCACTTGCGCTCGGAAGCGAGAGGTTGCGAGTTCGACCCTGGGTCAGGGCGTTAGCAATTTTCTCCCCCCTTTCCTAACCTAGGTGGTGGGTTCAAGTGCTAGTCTTTTGGATGAGACAAAAAAACCGAGGTCCCTTCGTGTACACTACATTGGGGTGTGCACGTTAAAGATCCCACGATTGACAAAAGGGTCTTTCCTGGCAAAATTGTATAGGCATAGATAAAAATGTCTACCAAAATACCCGTGTGACTTGGAATAATAGGCCGTGAAAAGTAGGATATGCGCCGAAATGGCTGCGATCTGCTGGCCGATGTGAATGCGTGATGTATTGTGTAAAAAAAATCCATCTCACACGGCATAAATAAATCCCTGCGCCTTGAATATGTGCGCGATATAAATTGCATAAAAATTTAAAAAAAAATAAAATAAATAAATCCCTGCGCTTAGAACTGTACCCACGGAATACGCGCGATATAAGCCTCATATTGATATATTGATTGATTGATTATTTTTGGCATATTTGGCGCGTTCGACGATTTGTGTGAGATTTGCATCGATCATGTCTGTCTTTCTGTTCGTCGGCGTAAAGTTACTTGGCAACAAAACACAATGATCAGCGAGTAGCGACAGTAATCCAAAATACCCTCCCCCCTCCCCAAGCCGCCACCTCCCCCATCCAGTCACAACCCGTCCTTCACCCCCGCCGAAGCCAAAAGCAGCTGACTGCGGCCTCACTGCGGTGAAGGTATCGAACGGCAAAGAACACATTCCAGCTCGGAGTTCATTCATTCACCCACTCCTCTTAGTGTGGTTCAATGGCACTGAGGGCTGGGTCGTCTCTGGCTGGGTTGAGTCGGGTCGGGTATAGCGGCGCCTGTGTGGGGAAAACCGTTGTGGGCCCAGTTTCATGGGCCTGTTTTCATCGTGTTCGCATCTCAGTCTGTCTTGTCTATGGCTTTGGCGCCAAGATTATGAACCAGTAACTGACTCGCAGGGGCGATTTCTTTGGTGCTTATACGGAAAGCTTCAAAGGAAGAGGGGGGGGGGAGGGGGGACTGAAATCGACCCCTCTCAATCCCCCAATAGAACTAAATGCTATTTTCAATTCTGATGATCTGTTTCAGTAGTGTTTATATTTGTCTGTCTGTCTGTCTCTCAGTAGGGTCTGTGTGTCCACGTGCGTACGTCCACTCATGCCTTTATATATGTGGTACGGGGTTGTTTCTTTGTTTAACCAGTGCACCGCACTGAGTAGCCAGGTGCACATCACTGGTCACACGTTTAAACAATTCGTCGGTAAATGTTCTGTCAATCGTATGCTTTTTACTAGTCACGTACGTAGTACTTCTTGGTTCAATAAACATTGCTTCGGGCCTTGCAATCATACAATCATTTTGAAAACTGCGCCAGACTTATAACAGCATCAGTTTCAGTGGCCTATCGTTTCATTCTTGGATTGATGTATTTGAAAACTATAATACATACATGTATCAACTTTATCATCTTAGTTTTAGTGTATCTTAGTGTGTACACACACACTCACACACACTCACACACACACACACACACACACACACACACGCACACACGCACTGACGCACGCACTGCGGGCACCGGCAACCACGTACGCACGCACCGCGGCACCGCGCACACTGACACACATACATACACACAAACACAGATACACACATACACACACTCACTCACACACACACACACACACACACACACACACACACACACACACACACACCAACAACTACAACAACAACAACAACAACAACAACCAAAATAACAAAGAGAACTCATCCATGAAAGCTATTCGGCAAAACACAGCCTGTGCGACACTCCCCCCCCCCCCCCCCCACAACACACACACACACACACACACACACACACACACACACACACACTCCTACAACACGTGACAACAACAACAACAACAACAACAACAACAACACAAACAACATCAAAACAGTGACCGATCGTTTAGGTGTATGAACCATCTAAACATGCCTATCTACTGTGTCCTCCAATAATCTCAGTTTCAGGAGCCTGTGGTCTCATCGCAGAATCAATATAGCGGGCGAGAGTCACGGAGATGCAGACTGCATGGAGCTGGCTGCTGTTGGGGACAGAATGATGCCATCAGCTGATCCAGTCCTGTCCTCGCCACTGCAAAATACCCCCCTCCCCGATATCACCCCCATCAAGACAACCCCACGCGCCCCCCCCTCCCCTGCCCCCCATCCACTCCCCCCCCCCCCACGCTCTCCCCCAGCACCCCCCTCCCTCCCGTAGCTAGACTGTCTGACTCGCTGTCTCGCCTGTGGTGGTTGTGAAGTACAGTGGAACCCTCTTCTGAGAACACTCGAGTTTAACCTGTCCCCCTCTCACGACCTTATTTTTTTCCGATTTACTGCTCAAAATGGTGTTTAAAAGTTACCCCCCCTTCTTAGATTCTCTGCCTTATAAGAGGTAATTTTCTTTGATTATGGAGGGTTCCATCCACTGTATTCAGAAATCCCTGATTGTGTGTGGATGCCGTGTACTTGGTGTGCTTGCTGTGCAGACAGGCACACAGGTTCACTGCACTGGCACTCACGCTTGTCCGAGGTTATCATAAACACGTGAGAGTCGCCGCACGTGCTAAAAAGTAGTTGCGAAACACTCCCGTTGTGCAGAATAATCTGAGACACAGACAGAAAGACTGGCACAGACAGACAGACATGCCGCGCACACACGCAAACACTGTGACGCCACCCACGCACACTCATATGACGCACGCACGCACACAAGCACCCACACAAATTTAATTGAATGAACCAAAAGTGAGGTGGGTGGAAGGGGGTGGGGAGCTGTGTGTGTGTTTGGGGGCTGGCATTGCCAATGGTTGAGGTAAGAACGTTAAACCACAACGCATACGCCGCCGACCGAATCGGTTTCTGTCAACACTAACGCGTTCGCGATGGAAAAAAAGAAACAACAAAACCGCGTTTTGACAGTGTATTGCTTGTACACAGTACACTTTTTGTTTCATTTGAAGAAAAAAAACCTATTATTTTCTGTTGTGGTTGTCCGTTCCTATTCTTACTATACCTTCTTTGTTTCTTCTTTTCCTTTTCAGGGCAGTTCGGCGTTCTGCATTTCTCCTCATGTATAACACGCGCAGAAACATCATTTTTACATTTGGCTGGTTGCATCACTAAAGCGCAATACAACTGGGAAACCTCGCGTAGTTTGTTACAGATCGCAGCCATTGTTCTTCGGCAGGTAAAAACCCAAGTTCACTATGATGTAAACAATGCATGGAATTTTTTGTATACACAGTTTGTTTTTCTTGTGTATGAAGAGGAAGGATAATTGTTGTTTTTTGAAAACCCAAGTTCACTACGATGTACATGCAATGCAAGGGATTTTATATTCATAGTTTATTTCGCGGGCTTTTCGGCAACTATTTTCAGGATCAGTTACCTACGTTTTTATCACCAGACTAGTACAACTGCAACCAGACTGCCGATTAAAAACTGTAAAAATACAACAATTATAATACAGGAGACCCAGTTTGGAAGGTACAGACCAACCTGCCCTGGTGACCACCTTTTGATAACGGCCATCTGTTCATTGCGACCATCTCAAAGAACCCGGACGAGGTGTTTATTTTTCTTCTCAACTACATACTAGCTAGTAATTGGCATAACGACCTTCTGTGTAGCGTGACAAACATGTTGGCACAGCTAACACCAAAACTGACCAATCACCAAAGGGCACTGACTTTATTTCACTACATGGATTTTCCCCACCCAGAGTTTCCTCTTAGACTTAAAAAATGTGATGAGTGTCTTTTGTGTGAAGACGCCCTATGGTCGGATTATTATATAAAGAGACAAAACCGGTTGCAAGCGTGCACGGTCCACAAAAACAATGAGAAGCGGTGTTAAGACTGATGATAGGCTTGTGTTCCACAGATCGACACTGCACTGTTATCATGAAAGAATTTTAGTTTATAAACGTCCACTCTGCACTGAAGTTTTTGGTATGTTTTAGAGTGGAAGGATGCTTTCAGTTTTATTTGACGTGAAAGGCTGCACAGATCTGTGATGTGTGATGGTTTACGTGATCTTTTCCACGGAAAAGAAGTGGGTTTTTTTTTAAACCCGAGTTTTCTTTTGTGTGCAAAATGCAAGGGATGTTTGGTGTGTTTGTTCTGCGGGGCTTTCCAGTAACTGCTTCCTAAATCAATTAAGTGGGTTTTTTTTTTATCACGCAAGGTTCAAACAGACTAATAAAATCTGTAAGTCAAAGCGCAGAAAAAACACAGAACAGCTTTTCAAACACGGACACCTTTTCGCACTGGGAATCTTATCGAGACGCGGAAGTTCGCGGTAAAAAACACACACTCGCATCGTGATCACACTACACTTCTCGTCATATTGACACCAACTATGACCCCAGTGACGTCATGGTTGACCCAGTCAAAACAAAGAACACTTCTCCTCCACACTTAGTGGATTCTGGTCACTCCCAGAAAGGCAATGTCATCGTCATAAATGGCCACAGGAAGCAGGACGATCTGTTACGACTGAGTCGGTTAGTTCAACTGTCAGTCGGTGGGAGCAAACTGCAAGGAGAAGCGCACCAAGATTGTGGAGTTCGTAAAGGACGAGCGCATCGATGTGCTTTTCCTGACAGAGACATGGCTGCGGTCTGCTGGTGACGAGGCCAAGTGCGCAGATCTCACACCCCCAGGCTACAAGCTCAAGTCCTTCCCTCGAGCTACACGTGGTGGCGGCCTGGCTGTCCTCTACCGCGACCACCTCCCTGTGACCTTGACCGCCACCTTCCCCTTTGCCCACACTTGTCTAGAACTCCTCCAGTTCACCCTCACTGCGTCCCACCACATCCACATGTTCTGCCTCTACCGCCCTCCCCCCAGCAAAAAGAACAAAACATCAGGTCGCAAATCTCCGTGGTACTCTGCCATCAGCGGCCTGCTCCGACAGGCCAAACGCGATCGTCGGCGCGCAGAGAGACGCTGGCAGAAATCCAAACTGACAGTTGACGAGCAGATATTCTGGACCGCGAAGGAAGCGGTTGCTCAGCTTGTTCAGCGGGCCAAGGAAGACTACTGGAGCTCTAAGATTGAGTCCAGTGCGTCGACCAAGGCTCTGTCCAGCACCAGCAACCGTCTCCTTTGGGAAGAGTAAGGACTCCACCTTCCCCACAGACATTCCCACCGAAGATCTCTCTGACGCCTTCTCTGACTTTTTCTCGAGCAAGGTTCAGAAGATCAGAGAGGAGCTGGACAGCACGACTCCTACACCATCCTCGCCGTTCACGGATGACGTGGAACAGACGGCGTCATCCTTTGTTGGATTCAGACCCGTGACCGAGCATGAGGTGAAGCGTGTCATCACTAAGTCCGCTCCCAAAACATGTGCCCTTGGCCCCATCCCCGTCCCACTGCTTGTAGAATGCCTTGATGAACTTCTGCCTGTTATCACTTCTATCATCAACTCTTCTCTTCTCTCTGGCACCTTTCCATCCACATTCAAACAGTCCATTGTCCTCCCCCTTCTCAAGAAACCGTCCCTTGATCCGAACACCCTGAAAAACTACCGTCCTGTCAGCAACCTCTCCTTCCTCTCCAAGATCACTGAAAAACTTGTTCTTTCTCAACTCTCTGACTATCTTCACTCTCACAACCTCTTTCCTACCACACAGTCCGCCTACCGAGCAGGTCACAGCACCGAGACAGCGCTTGTTCGTGTCATGAATGACCTCCTGCGCGCGATGGATGGTGGTAATCTCTCCATTCTCACCCTACTCGACCTCTCAGCAGATTTCGACACAATAGACCATCAGATCCTTCTTGACCGCCTCCATCTCTCTTTCGGACTTTCCGGCACAGCACTCACCTGGTTTCAATCCTATCTCTCGGACAGAACACAGACAGTCTCAGCAGGCAACCACACTTCCAAAACTTCCACCCTTTCACTAGGAGTTCCTCAAGGATCTGTCCTCGGGCCAGTCCTTTTCATCCTCTACACCAAACCTCTATCAACTCTCATCAGCCACCACTCGGTTTCCAGTCAAACCTTTGCAGATGACACACAACTCCGGGGCTCTTGCCCCCCGGATCGGCTCGATTCCACCATCCGCCGCGTGCAGGACTGTGTCGACGACGTCAAGCGCTGGATGATCTGCAACAAACTAAAACTAAATGATGACAAAACCGAAGTCCTCCTCATCCACCCTAAAAGCAAGCCTCTCCCTCCTTCTGTTCCTTCTTCTATCTCTGTAGGCAACTCTGACATCAAACTCTCATCCTCTGCTAGAAACCTTGGAGTGACCTTCACAGGCACCCTCTCCATGGACAAGGCACATCACGAACATCTGTAGATCTGCATACACTGAGATCAGAAAAATCGGCAGCATTAGACATCTTCTTTCCTTTGACGTCACCAAAACTCTTGTCTGCTCTCTCAGTCTATCCAAATTTGACTACTGCAATGCTCTACTCACAGCACCTCACAGACAAACTTCAGAAAGTCCAAAACACAGCAGCTAGACTCATCTTCAGGGCAAAGAAACACGACCACATACAACCACTTATGCAACAACTCCACTGGCTTCCTATATCTTCCCGCATCATACACAAAACCGCCAACATCTGCTTCAACTCTTTCACTGATCCTCACTTTTCTGTCTATCTTTCTGAACTCTTGCATCCTTACACTCCATCCAGACAGCTTCGCTCATCCACTGACAGCAAAATACTTTCCATCCCACGCACCAAAACCAAAACCACTGGCGACCGTTCTTTCTCCTTTTCCGCTCCCACTCTCTGGAATCAACTTCCCCACCCCATCCGTCACTGTAAAACCTCTTCCACTTTCAAAAAGTCCCACCTTTTCAAGTCTGCTTACAATACCTGAAGCACACGCCTGCCTCGTGATATGATTTTATCTGCCAGCACTTCAATAAACTCACTAGTTAAATATTTTTATTGGGTAGTCTCACATTATTAACACTATAATTATATATGTACTACTGTTGTTTGTAAAATATGTTTTAAACGCTTACTTAATTCTTTTTATGTATTTAAATATTTGTTGAATTTATTGTGTGTGTGTGTGTGTGTGTGTGTGTGTGGGGGGGGGTGTCAAAATGTGTTGTGCAATAAGGCATGAAAATCTTTTTAGATTTGTTGTTAAAAATTACAGCTTTGTATTCCATGTTTATTATCTTTTACGAAGTAATTATAGTTAAATAGTCTTTTGTGTTTTTTATTTGTTCGACCTTCTTAGGATTATGGAGTTTTATGCACTGCCTTTTATAGTTAACTAAATGTTTGTATTTGAAATAGTCCATTGTAGTCGGTGTAGGCCTTAAGCTTATTTTAATCGTTTGTCCAGTATTTAATTTAATTCTCTATTTTTGTATGAACTCAAATGTTTAGTGTTCTTAGTGCGTCTTGTTAGGCTAAGTTCTATTTAATCAGAGTATATAGCTATTCTGATGAACACGTGGGGGAATTCGGGGGCTGTGATTGGATGGTCTCTCCCGATCATCAAAGCATATTGCTGCCGAAGTCGGCCATTTTTCTCAATATCCAAAAGCATATTGAGAAAAATGGCCGACGCATGGTTCCGGTTTACACATCTGTACCACGCGGCGATGTTTCTATCGACAACAGCATACACTGACAACTTAAAAAGCTGTTTCAACAACTGTGTTGTGAAATCGAATGCACTTGGAGTCAGTTTTTCTTCCAAAGTCAGAAAGCGTGTAGCGGTGTGCATGTCTGCGCGAACATGATGCGCGTAAGAAGTTTGTCTGCTATCAAAACCTGAGATCAACGCATCGACGCAAAAACTGTCATTTTGTAAGTTTGGAACAACAAATCAAGGTCATAACAGCTATATAATCGCTATTATGTTTTCAGCGTAGCAATAGGGTCCGATATTTAGACTCGAACAAGTATAATGCGACTCGTCTTCGACTCGTCGCATTATACTTGTCTCGTCTGATCGGACCCTATGGATGCTACGCTGAAAACACAATAGCTGTTAATGTTTGCGTGTGCTTATACCTGGTGATATTGTAAAGCGCATAGTGCTTTTAGTTATGCGCTATAGAAATCTCCTTAATAAATAAATAAATAAATAAATAAATAAATAAATAAAGTAGGTCGGTGCGTACAGTGGAACCACCATTTAAGACACCCTGGCCCCATTTTAAGACATCTCCCCTTTTTGGGCATTGTTTTTTTCCTCAGATTTTCTGTTCATAACCTCTGTAAATTTACCTGTGTCTGGCTTCCGTGCTTGACTGAATGGCTAATTTCGCGTCAGCGTTCTTGTTTAGACCTAATTTTCTGGGATTTTTTATGAGGTCATAAAATTGGCGTTTCTCTGTACTGGCGATACTTCCGATCAGCGGAGTTGAGTTTGCAGTGGACTAGTAACAATTGTGTGTGTGAGTGTGAGTGTGTGTGTGTTTGTGTGTGTTTGTGTGTGTGTATGTGTGTGTGTGTGTGTGTGTGTGTTTGTGTGTGTGTGTGTGTGTGTGTGTGTGTGTGAATGTGGCAGAGGGCAGACACACACATACACCACGACCCTCGTCTCGATTCCCCCTCTATTTTTTGTAAAAATAGAGCTAAAAGCATCGTTTTCATCGGGTTCATCTAAATAAGACACCGCTTCAAGATAAAACGAAGAGTGAAAATAATGGATGCATTTCCCTGATTGCTTGGCGCTTGGAGGGGTGATTCATGTTTTCGACTTATGATATTGTTTTTCAATTCTAAAAAAGACATCCCTTCTTTGTTTTGTTTTTTCCCTTTAGCTTGGGAGTGTCTGAATGTTTGTGTGTGTGTGTGTGTGTGTGTGTGTTTGTGTGTGTGTGTGTGTGTGTGTGTGTGTGTGTGTGTGTGTGTGTGTGTGTGTGTGTGTCTGTGTGTGTGTGTGTTTAAGGGCGTGGGGGTGTTTTATATTTTGTTTTGGTGTTTTGCCCTCTGACGAACTATTTCAACTCGCTCAAAGAAGAACATTGTAAGGTTTTGAGTTTTAAATACTGCAAAGCACGAAGATTGCCCAAAGTGTGCTAAAGTCGTCACGCACGGTGCAGACACACTCACGCACGCGCGCGTGCGCACGCTAGCACAGAACAGCACATCTTTTTACAAAGTGTTTGCATAACAAGTGATGTATGGCGAAGGATTTTGAAGTCGCCGAGCCTTTTTCTCTTTTTACATTTAGTCAAGTTTTGACTAAATGTTTTAACGTAGAGGGGGAATCGAGACGAGGGTCATGGTGTATGTGTGTGTGTGTGTCTGTGTGTGTGTCTGTGTGTGTGTCTGTGTGTGTGTGTAGAGCGATTCAGACTAAACTACTGGACCGATCTTTATGAAATTTGACATGAGAGTTCCTGGGTATGAAATCCCCGAACGTTTTTTTCATTTTTTTGATAAATGTCTTTGATGACGTCATATCCGGCTTTTCGTGAAAGTTGAGGCGGCACTGTCACGCCCTCATTTTTCAACCAAATTGGTTGAAATTTTGGTCAAGTAATCTTCGACGAAGCCCGGGGTTCGGTATTGCATTTCAGCTTGGTGGCTTAAAAATTAATTAATGACTTTGGTCATTAAAAATCGGAAAATTGTAAAAAAAAAATAAAAATTTATAAAACGATCCAAATTTACGTTTATCGTATTCTCCATCATTTGCTGATTCCAAAAACATATAAATATGTTATATTCGGATTAAAAACAAGCTCTGAAAATTAAATATATAAAAATTATTATCAAAATTTTTTTTTCGAAATCAATTCAAAAACACTTTCATCTTATTCCTTGTCGGTTCCTGATTCCAAAAATATATAGATATGATATGTTTGGATTAAAAACACGCTCAGAAAGTTAAAACGAAGAAAGGTACAGAAAAGCGTGCTATCCTTCTTAGCGCAACGAATACCCCGCTCTTCTTGTCAATTCCACGTGCACTGCCTTTGCCACGGGCGGTGGAGTGACGATGCTACGAGTATACGGTCTTGCTGCGTTGCGTTGCGTTCAGTTTCATTCTGTGAGTTCGACAGCTACTTGACTAAATATTGTATTTTCGCCTTACGCGACTTGTTACATTTAGTCAAGTTTTGACTAAATGTTTTAACGTAGAGGGGGAATCGAGACGAGGGTCATGGTGTATGTGTGTGTGTGTGTCTGTCTGTCTGTCTGTCTGTCTGTCTGTGCGTGTGTTTGTGTGTGTAGAGCGATTCAGACCAAACTACTGGACCGATCTTTATGAAATTTGACATGAGAGTTCCTGGGAATGATATCCCCGGACTTTTTTTTCTTTTGTTCGATAAATACCTTTGATGACGTCATATCCGGCTTTTTGTAAAAGTTGAGGCGGCACTGTCACACCCTCATTTTTCAATCAAATTGATTGGCATTTTGGCCAAGCAATCTTCGAGAAAGGCCGGACTTCGGTATTGCATTTCAGCTTGGTGGCTTAAAATTTAATTTATGACTTTGGTCATTAAAAATCTAAAAATTGTAAATAAAATAATTTGTTTTTAAAACGATCTAAATTTACGTTCATCTTATTCTTCATCATTTGCTGATTCCAAAAACATATAAATATGTTATATTCGGATTAAAAACAAACTCTGAAAATTAAAAATATAAAAATTATTATTAAAATAAAATGTCAAAAATCGATTTAAAAACAATTTCATCTTATTCCTTGTCGGTTCCTGATTCCAAAAACATATAGATGTGATATGTTTGGATTAAAAACACGCTCAGAAAGTTAAAAAGAATAGAGATAAAGAAAAGCGTGCTATCCTTCTCAGCGCAACTACTACCCCGCTCTTCTTGTCAATTTCACTGCCTTTGCATCGAGCGGTGGACTGACGATGCTACGAGTATTCGCTCTTGCTGTAAAAATGCAGTGAGTTGAGTTCCATTCTGTTAGTTCGACAGCTTGACTAAATGTTGTAATTTCCCCTTACGCGACTTGTTTACATTTAGTCAAGTTTTGACTAAATGTTTTAACATAGAGGGGGAATCGAGACGAGGGTCGTGGTGTATGTGTGTGTGTGTGTGTGTGTGTGTGTGTGTGTGTGTGTGTGTGTGTGTGTGTGTGTGTGTGTGTGTGTGTGTGTGTGTGTAGAGCGATTCAGAGTAAACTACTGGACCGATTTTTATGACATTTTACATGAGAGTTCCTGGGTATGATATCCCCAGACATTTTTTTATTTTTTTCGATAAATGTCTTTTATGACGTCATATCCGGCTTTTTGTAAAAGTTGAGGCAGCACTGTCACACCTTCATTTTTCAATCAAATGGATTGAAATTTTGGCCAAGCAATCTTCGACGAAGGCCGGACTTCGGTATTGCATTTCAGCATGGTGGCTTAAAAATTAATTAATGACTTTGGTCATTAAAAATCTGAAAATTGTAATTAAAATTATTTTTTTATAAAACGATCCAAAATTACTTTTATTTTATTCTTTATCATGTTCTGATTCCAAAAACATATAGATATGTTATATTCGGATTAAAATCAAGCTCTGAAAATTAAAAATATAAAAATTATGATCAAAAATAAATTTCCGAAATCGTTTTAAAACCAATTTCATCTTATTCCTTGTCGGTTCCTGATTCCAAAAACATATAGATATGATATGTTTGGATTAAAAACACGCTCAGAAAGTTAAAACGAAGAGAGGTACAGTAAAGCGTGCTATGCAGCGCAGCGCAACCGCTACAGCGCTGAACAGGCTCGTCACTTTCACTGCCTTTTGCACTAGCGGCGGACTACGGTCATTGTGAAAAAATGCAGTGCGTTCAGTTTCATTCTGTGAGTTCCACAGCTTGACTAAATGTAGTAATTTCGCCTTACGCGACTTGTGTTTTTACATTAATTTTAGTCAAGTTTTGACTAAATGTTTTAACATAGAGGGGGAATCGAGACGAGGGTCGTGGTGTATATATGTGTGTGTGTGTGTGTGTGTGTGTGTGTGTGTGTGTGTGTGTGTGTGTGTGTGTGTGTGTGTGTGTGTGTGTGTGTGTCTGTCTGTGCGTGTGTATGTGTAGAGCGATTCAGACTAAACTACTGGACTGATCTTTATGAAATTTGACATGAGAGTTCCTGGGAATGATATCCCCGGACTATGTTTTCATTTTTTCGATAAATACCTTTGATGACGTCATATCCGGCTTTTTGTAAAAGCTGAGGCGGCACTGTCACACCCTCATTTTTCAATCAAATTGATTGAAATTTTTGTAAAGCAATCTTCGACGAAGGCCGGACTTCGGTATTGCATTTCAGCTTGGTGGCTTAAAAATTAATTGATGACTTTGGTCATTAAAAATCTGAAAATTGTAATAATTTTGTTTTTATATAAAACGATCCACATTTACGTTCATCTTATTCTACATCATTTCCTGATTCCAAAAACATATAAATATGTTATATTTGGATTAAAAACAAGCTCTGAAAATTAAAAATATAAAAATTATGATCAAAATTAAATTTCCGAAATCGATTTAAAAACAATTTCATTTTATTCCTTGTCGGTTCCTGATTCCAAAAACCTATAGATATGATATGTTTGGATAGGGCGGGGATGTAGCTCAGTCGGTAGCGCGCTGGATTTGTATCCAGTTGGCGGCCGCTGTCAGCGTGAGTTCGTCCCCACGTTCGGCGAGAGATTTATTTCTCAGAGTCAACTTTGTGTGCAGACTCTCCTCGGTGTCCGAACACCCCCGTGTGTACACACAAGCACAAGACCAAGTGCGCACGAAAAAGATCCTGTAATCCATGTCAGAGTTCGGTGGGTTATAGAAACACGAAAATACCCAGCATGCTTCCTCCGAAAGCGGCGTATGGCTGCCTAAATGGCGGGGTAAAAACGGTCATACACGTAAAAGCCGTGGGAGTTTCAGCCTATGAACGAACAAATATGTTTGGATTAAAAACACGCTCAGAAAGTTAAAACAAAGAGAGGTAAAGAAAAGCGTGCTATGCAGCACAGCGAAACCACTACTGCTCTGAACAGGCTTGTCAGTTTCACTCCGTTTTGCACAAGCGGTGGACTACGGTCATTGTGAAAAAATGCAGTGCGTTCAGTTTCATTCTGTGAGTTCCACAGCTTGACTAAATGTAGTAATTTCGCATTACGCGACTTGTTCACTTTTGGCAGCGTTCACTTTAAATGTGCCGCCTAAAACTGACTCGTTTCTGTCCACAGCCAAAGCTTTTATCCCACAAAAATATATATGACAGCTAAGACCGTATTTGTTACATTTTAGCAGTGTTGACCCCGAGTTTCTACTGCAAACAAAAAATAATAGCAACATTTCAAAGTATGTGCGAGTCCCCTAATATGGACCACCTTCAACAAATCGAAGAAAATGAAAGCTTAAGACTATTTTCATTAATTCATTAAGAAGCTTGCTGGAAATAACCTATAACTAGCCCTCGAGATTTAAAAAAAATGCAACAAAAAGTCTTCTTTTCGTGGAAGTTGATAATTTCACTTATTTTCACTCTGTTTTTGATAAGCTTCTTTAGTTTCCTGGTGTGCTTTAAATAATGCTCTCATCAACCCGAAACAGATAAATCTAGATCATATTTTAATTAGTCTGACTTGTACACTAAGTTGTATCATGTTATTTTGAAATATAGGGGGCTTTTTACAGTGATTCGTGAAGGCCGCTTCACTGGTCCATATTAGGCGCCCAGGCTCCTAATATATATATGGACCATTTGTGATTTTTTTCTGTATTTTATTTTTGCTGAATGTCTATCAAAGCTATTTCACTTTAATTAGGCCTAACGGTTAACCTAAGAGAGAAGGACTACCAAACACAAAAGGAAACTTCTTCGCAGGAAAACAAGCTAGTTATCAGCATGAAACAAAAAGTGGTCCATATTAGGAGCCCTTCCCATAACAATATGTCATGAGATAGCCTGTGCGCTTAAAATGTCCATCGTTATTTCGTGTTGTTGTGGTGTTTCAACCTATTCCACGGCCTGGCTACTTGACCACATACTCAAATTCAACAGCTTGCTGACTTGATCTCATACTCAATTCAACGGCCTGGCTACTTGAACAGTACACTTACTCAAATTCAACGGCCTGGCTACTTGAACACATACTCAAATTCAACGGCCTTGCTACTTGAACACATACTCAAATTCCACGGCCTGGCTACTTGAACACATACTCAAATTCCACGGCCTGGCTACTTGAACACTTACTCAAATTCAACGGCCTGGCTACTTGAACACATACTCAAATTCAACGGCCTGGCTACTTGAACACTTACTCAAATTCAAAGGCCTGGCTACTTGAACACTTACTCAAAATCAACGACCTGGCTACTTGAACTCTAAATTCAACGACCTGTCGACTTGAACACTAATTCAAATTTAACGGCCTTGCTACTTGAACACTTACTCAAATTCAACGGCGTGGCAACTTGAACACTCGCTAAAATTCAACGGCCTGGCTACTTGAACACTTACTCAAATTCAACGGCCTGGCTCCTTGCACACATACTCAAATTCAACGGCCTGGCTATACCTGCTGTGCAGCGGCGTGAGGGTTTTGTGTTTGAAACTGACACCGGTTTCATCATGCAAAATTAATTGGGCAAAATGTCCAATTCAGAACGCAGCTTGGCTTTAGACTGATTCTTGGTATGTGTCTATGTGAAAGAATGCTCTTATTCCATACAGAAGTCTTGACAGATCTATGGCAGCGAACGTCTACCTCCCCTCCCCCCCCCCCCCCCCTGCATTTTTATTTTATTATTTTCATACAAAGCCGGGTTTTCCCGTGTAACATGCCCCTAATGGCTTTGCCGTGAGGGCGGCGTGCGACTTACATATTCTCGTGGCAGCGAACACGATTGTGTACGCGAAAAGGACGGTACTTGTAAGAGTCAAGCTTTGTCAGTCGGTCTGTGGTGTTTCGATACACATAATGATTTTCAGAGAATTTTGAAATAATCTTTTGGCTTGGAACATCTCTCAGTCAGCGTCCAAAACAGCCAATTCATGAAGTGTTGACAGAAATGCTAAGTGTCAATGGAGAGACATTGTTAAAAAGCTATTCGTGACTGAATCAGTGTGTTCAGAAATGACTGTACAATGACATTCTGTACTTAACGCTGAGGTAATCTGCTTATGTGTCAAATAAAACAGATCATATGCTACCCAAGGGGTCAGGTGTTATCAGCAAAGCTGCTCAGGCTTCCCACCAGATAGTAAGTTTATAAAGCAAACAGAGTAAAGTTCAAGTTTAGTGTTCCAAACTAACTTATTCTCTCTGTCAACATTGCGCTATGAAGTTACAGCGCTTGAACAGCACGTTTCGCCCTGCAGTCCGGACTGACGATCTAACAGCGAACGACAAGAAGAAGAACTTAAACATGAAAAAGTAAGGTTTACAAAATGAATCAAATATCTTAGGGAAATGATCGCTTTTCACCACAATTTAGCTTCAGAAAGAACACAGCATTGTTCAGTCTTTCTGTCCTAAAAGTTTGCTCACTTGCAAGAGTTTCCTGAAGTTTGGGACACTCAATTGAATATTAGCACTCACTCACACACACACACACACACACACGTGCACGCACGCACGCTATGCCCACACGCACGCACGTACGCACGCACGCACACACACACACACACAGTCGCACGCACGCACGCATGACGCCTGCCGCACAGATACACACACACACACACACACACACACACACACACAATTGGGTCTTACACTGCTTTCTTGACGCTCGGACTTCACTATTACTCCTTCATAGTTCCGCCATGATTTCAGTAAAGGCTCAGTCAGTCTTGGAAACACTTGTTGTTTTTTTTACAGATATATATGCTATTTTCCTGTCCTGTCTCAGTACAGTGATTCACATCTGGGTCTGTGTGTCAGGGAGGTGTATTTTTATTTTAATTTTATTTTTAACAAAAAGGGGAGGGGGGAGGGGGGAGAGGGGGGGGGGGGGTCGTAGCACGATGCCCCTGATACATTAATGTCAGTACATGATCCGCAGTTTTCATCAAGTTTCCAAGAAACACTTGAGATAAACGAAGCTTCCCGAGCAAGTATGCACTGGTCAGCTTAGCTATAAGCTTTGACAGCTAACCTGCTCCCAAATAGGTTAGGCATACAATATTTTTTTTTCCAGCGACCGAACCGAAGTCTGCTAATAAACTATAATCAGCTGACGAGACCCCCCCCCCCCACACACACACACACACACACACACACACCTACCCAGCTTTCTTGGTGCACCGGTATTTTCCCGGTACAAGATAAGTTTTCTCGCGACCAATCTTGAAGTCTGTTTCATAGTCGGCTGACGCGCACAAGTCGCCTCATGATCTACATGTCAGCTTTGAATCACAGGCACATGACGCTGGGTGGGATTGGGGTGGGGGGTGGGGGGCTGAACTTTTAACCTACATACGTATTAATAGGCAAGAGAGCACACCCCAACCCGGCCCGTTTCAAGTGCCTGTGCGTTGAATAGACAGAGCCTTTCTGTCGCAGAAAACAGTCTTTGTCAGCCCAGCCGGCCAACACTGAATTTCTCGAATGTGGGTCTGTTTACCAGGAAGGGCCTGTATAGTATACTGAAAAAAGCCACTTCGTCTATTATTTCTTCTTTGTGGTTCGTGTTCTCAATAATCAAATAATAACCACTATTTCTACTGATTCAGTTCTCTGAAACTGAGCTAGTTTTGGGAATCCCGTTACAATTTTTTTTAAATTTTGTTGAGAGACCCTGCTTACTGAGTATCAGGATCGTCAATCACCGTGTTCTATTTATACTTATTGAGCTCTCCGAAAGCTAGGACTCTCGTAAGAACTGGCTCAGTTTTCGCCCCGTGTACTAACTTACTGGGTGGAGATATGCGCGCGATATAAGACTTCATATAACTAGACGTAGCCTCTGAGTTGAGGTTTTCGAATCTCTGGTATTGAAACGGATATTACAACCGTGAACCATGCCTCTCGTACACCGAATCAAACAAGGAACAGGAAAACAACATACCACCCACTTCGAAGTGGGTTAGTCTCCGGAGCTGTGTACCAGTAGAAACCATGTTACGAAGGTGACATTTCTTTACTTAAACTCAGACATTTTAACCATACGAATTGATTTCATCAGTAAAAACTGGTTCCTTGGCCTGCAGATGAAGAATTAGAAATACTTACACATTTTTTTTGTCACCTACGTTCAGTAATTTACAAGGGTTTTGACGTACGTCAACTTTGTAACATCGCCGAAACCAAAGGTTGTGACATGGATTTGAACACTAACAATTTTTAAAAACGAAGATAAAAATATATACTTTTTGTGTGTGTGCATGTATGT
>NC_090261.1:42283974-42290617 GCF_037325665.1 Littorina saxatilis
CAAGGCTCACGTAAGAAATCGACAAACAGTAACACAAACTCAATCACTCCGTCACATATACACACACACACACAGTAAGAATAGGTGACACGGTGCAAGAGTGCGAGACACTAGATCTAGATCTGTCTGTCTGTAGCCTACTTACGGGGACACGACTGGCAGATCGACACTGCGCAGACACTGGAACACGCTGACGGCTGTGCAGATCAACCTGTAGGAAATATCCTTTGGTATCTTCTGTATCTATTTTTCTGGAGCTACGAAACCGAACAATGTGAAATCGTCTTCTCCGACTGAATCGGCGAACTGCAGCCTCGGTGATGACTGTACTATCTATACCACAATCCTTCACGCGATCTGGCCTAACCTTGACCTCTGACCTTGTCTACATACCACACACGACACAAACCAGTCACCTGTGTCTACCCCCCCCCCCCCCCCCCCCCAAAACCCCCCACCACCAGTTTTCTTTGGATACACACTTTAACTACATACGTGCCGACGAAATGTTGATCACTGCTTCAATACTTTGAAGCTGTTGCTTGGATAATAACCAGGTAAAATTAGTATTTCGGTGTTCAGTCAAATGTTAAAGTTTCTACCACAGACATACATACATACATACATACATACATACGCACGCACGCACGCACGCACGCACGCACGCACGCACGCACGCACGCACAGACAAAAGTTAGCATCGCATAGGCTACACTTACGTGAGCCAAAAAGGAAACCGGATCACACGGGTTCGCGATGGCTCAGGGGTAAGATAAACCACGCAAAAATAAATTCTTTGAAAATTGCTCGCTCTTTACGGAGGGCACCCAAGATGTTCAAAAGCGGTGAGTGTGTAAATGAAAGGGTGTTTGTACTGTGTGTAAAAGCCTGCCAGTAACTGTGATGGTTTACGGGAGGCTTACTGTGCCTTTAATGAAGGAAGTTTCATACAACAGTCGTGGCAGCACAGCAGCCGGCTTTGTATCAGAAGCTCCAACAGTTTTAAAAAGAAAATACCTGAGAAAAAAGGCCCTTAGATCCCTTCAAAAATTATACCAAAAAATTCTGCATTGCAAATAATGCTACCGCGGAGAACTGCCTTTTCTTTGTAAAAATAAGTGTTTTCAAAGCAGATTTAAATGTCGTGAAATAGGCAAAGAAACTGAACACACTTCGTGAAGGGTTGGGTTATTTCCACTGAGTTATTTCCCTTGTGTTTTAAGCAACGGAGAGAAGCACTGCTTTGAAGCTCATTCACTCACTTAGATTTAATTTAAGACCCTGCACTACTCCTTCGTCTACACTTCTGTGTTGAGGAGAACTCTGGTGTGACCAGTGTGCTTGTCTTCCCGTCGCGATATAACCTTGAATGGTTGAAAACGACGTTAAACCCCAAATAAAAAAAGAAAAGAAAGTCTTCCCCTGCCCCTGAAAATGTCTGTCTTGTGTAGGGATACAAAAATGTATAAGCAATAATGTAATTTTTGTATTAAAACATTTAAAGTTAATATTTTGGAATCTTCTCCTATGTTTTTCAGGGCCGGACTAGGCTAAGAGGAGGAGGGGGGTTGCCAGTGGTGGTCCAGGGGGATGTTCCCCCTGGCGGGGTCAAGAGGCAGAGCCCCTTGTGAGGGTCAGGGGGAAAAGCCCCCTAAAGCTGATGGGTAGGTCATATTCTGAGATAGCAAAATGGTCGGTCCTTGCATGAAACGGCATAAAATACACAATAATAAAAAAATGTTTCAAATAAGTGAGGTACATGTTTAGGCTAGAGGGGGGGGGGGTACGTTGCGCAACCCCCATAACCCCCCCCCCCCCCCGGTAATCCGGCCCTGTTATTAATGAATATTTATAGTATTCTGAGGCACTGAAAGTAGGTGAGTGCAAATAACTAGTTTCTTCTGGCTACAGGATAAGACAGTGCTTATCCTGCAATTCTGGAACTTTTCCCTCCATTTTCGGCCATTTTTCCCTTTGACTCCAAGAGAGGAGCATGGTTTAGTGATGAGGATCTGACATGACTTTTTTTCCCATATGTCTGCTTTGACAGAATTTAAGCTGTACTGTTGTCAATTGCTGTCATGTGGCTGAGGGCATAGCTGACGAGGCTGGTGTTGCATAAATTGCCTTGAGGTTTTTGGTTACTGAGGTGTTATCCTGAGTGCATCCTAATAGATAAACTACTGTTGACTTGAAATGGTGTCTTGTGACCCCTTGGATGGATGTTTCACATAAACGATCGATAGTTTCCCTTTAGGTTACTGCAAGACATAGAACGGACGGAGAGTAATCAGGGTGAGGACGCCTAGCTGATGATGGACTTTGACGAACAACAAGAATCAGTTCCCCACCAGTGATTACTTTTTTCTTCTTTTTCTTCTTCTTTGTTTTTTTGTTTTTGTTTGTCGCTCTGTACGGAGTTCTGTAACTGACATTCCCGTATGAAATAATTATACAGCCACACACCATGAGATGGGTGATATGAGTTGACACTGAGTCAGTGAGTCATTCGTTAAATAACCAAAACGGCAAAAGGAAGGAAGAGAAGAAATAGCGCTGACAAAATATTATATCGCGGACGAGTTTCACAGCCTAGACTTACAAAATTCAGCAGAAATTCGGTGAAAAGGGACAGCAATCACCCGATCGAAGAGCTGCGACTGACGCAAGCGAGTCAGTGCAAAAGGTGTTTGATTTGTCAAGGGGAGACAAAAGAGAGAAACTGATCAATGAAACGCCAGCAGACGGCACTCTGCTGAAGCAGGCGCGGTCAGGCGCGGACCGCCACGATTTTGCAGCACAGGCTCATGATCAACTCAGTGAAGTAGAGGGAAGGGGGAAGGGGTTGAGCTCACCTCCTGCCGCCGTATTACTATACATGTACAAAGTCTAAAAACAAGAGTAGGGGAGAGCTGCCCACCCCCCCCCCCCCCACCCCCACCCCCTCATGGTCAACGCAGTGAAGTAGAGTGAAGGGGGAAGGGGTTGCCGGCATGAGTTCTCCTCCTGCCAAATACATGTACAAAGTAACAAAACAAGAGCAGGGGGGAGCTGCCCACCCCCACCCAAGCCGTATCATGACATGTGCCTGTGATTTGCAACACGCTGACGTCACTCTTTCTGCTTCGCGGAAAGGCCCGGACTCGGAAGTTTCATGTGCCAAAGAAAAAAGAGATAGGTGCATTTGCACTTTTGCAGACTGTCGCCCTGTTTTTTTGCAGTGTACTGTGCTTGCCGGCATTGGACGAAAGAAAAATAGCCAAAGGCTGTGTAGATGCACTTTAAAGTCGGTCATATTTTCTGGAATTGTTTTTGCCACCGACAGACGCTTGAAAAGTTCATCAAAGTTACACCCAGTTATTACTGACAGTATAAAGTAATTGATTCACTGGCAGTCGTCGATCCTGGCTCTAGATAGAAAAAAAAGTCGTTGGTCATAATCGTCAGTAATAAAATTGAAGCGCTGCCTAATCTTATGCCTTGACTAGTCACACTCTCGTGGCAGAGAGTGAACTTTTATTCTTGATCCGACCGGATAAATATGTCCCGGTGTCACGAACTGAAAACTCTGCTGAACAATCCCTCTCAATGCATTATATGCGCATGCGCCAATCTTGGGCTTAAAAAATGCGACCCTTTGACCGAACGGAACCATGGGTTAGGGTTAGGGTTAGGATTAGGGTTAGAGTAAGGGTTAGGGTTAGGTTATTCACGACCTGATTAATCTCCCCATGTTAGCGCATGCGCATTGACCGCATTGAGAGGGTTAAGGCAGAGTTTTCAGTTGGTGACACCGGGGCTACTCAGTTGTCCGGCAAAGATCACTCCACCTCCATCCTTGGGCTTGTCCACAATCTAGGCTGCTGAAACTGGTGCCAAGTAGCTGGCGTGGCTAGCACAACAGACCTTTTATATCAGTTATACTTATATTCCTAATGTCCATGTCAGTGTTTCACAAAAGACAACAAGTCGCGTAAGGCGAAAATACAATATTTAGTCAAGTAGCTGTCGAACTCACAGAATGAAACTGAACGCAATGCCATTTTTCAGCAAGACCGTATACTCGTAGCATCGTCAGTCCACCGCTCATGGCAAAGGCAGTGAAATTGACAAGAAGAGCGGGGTAGTAGTTGCGCTAAGAAGGATAGCACGCTTTTCTGTACCTCTCTTTGTTTTAACTTTCTGAGCGTGTTTTTAATCCCAACATATCATATCTATATGTTTTTGGAATCAGGAACCGACAAGGAATAAGATGAAAGTGTTTTTAAATTGATTTGGACAATTTAATTTTGATAATAATTTTTATATATTTAATTTTCAGAGCTTGTTTTTAATCCGAATATAACATATTTATATGTTTTTGGAATCAGCAAATGATGGAGAATAAGATAAACGTAAATTTGGATCGTTTTATAAATTTTTATTTTTTTTTTACAATTTTCAGATTTTTAATGACCAAAGTCATTAATTAATTTTTAAGCCACCAAGCTGAAATGCAATACCGAAGTCCGGGCTTCGTCGAAGATTACTTGACCAAAATTTCAACCAATTTGGTTGAAAAATGAGGGCGTGACAGTGCCGCCTCAACTTTCACGAAAAGCCGGATATGACGTCATCAAAGACATTTATCAAAAAAATGAAAAAAACGTTTGGGGATTTCATACCCAGGAACTCTCATGTCAAATTTCATAAAGATCGGTCCAGTAGTTTAGTCTGAATCGCTCTACACACACACACAGACACACACACGCACGCACACACACACGCACATACACCACGACCCTCGTTTCGATTCCCCCTCGATGTTAAAATATTTAGTCAAAACTTGACTAAATATAAAAATCGGCGTATGCTGCCTGAATGCCGGATAAAAACGGTCATACACGTACAAATCCACTCGTGCAAATACATGAGTGAACGTGGGAGTTTCAGCCCATAAACGAAGAAGAAGAAGAAGAAGAAGAAGACATGCCGGAGGTTTTTTCTCCAGAGGGTGCAACGGTATATAGCCAGTATCACTGCAGCATAGGAGATAGTGACGGACTCGTTTACACGGGAAATATAGTGCATTTCAGTATTTAAGGCCAAACAAAAATATATGATGGTTTAGGGTAACCCGACCGACCCTTTTTTCCCGCCGACCTAAACACTTTTGTTTCATTTCTCAAAATAAAATTAAAAAAATCAACCTCTGGCACATTTTGCGAACCATACCGAGACTAAATTTTTTTTTTATATAAATATAAAAAGCCGACATTCCGACCATATTTGTTGGGGTCATGTTACCCTAAACAAACATATATTTTTGTTTGGCCTAAACATAATGTTGACGTAAAGTAACAATTCTTTTTTGACACATTAATGTCTATCTCATTGGTTCAGAATTAAAGTGCACTTTGCCTAATTTTCATGAACAAACAAAGGAAGATAAGATTCCTGCCTAAAATGCAACATATCCTTTCATATCATTTTTCTGAATTGAACGTTGAGTTCGGCGTGTTGTTAATCATACGAGGCGGTAAGTATAAGCAACGTATGTTATCGCCCACTATTTTGGTTGACGGTACAAAGTATGGTGACGATGAAACCACGCCAAATGTTTTCATCCACAGAGCACATGACGTATGCATGCACATCCTCGTGTGATCGGCATAAATGTCGTGGATCTTTTTAGTGAAATTTTGAACTGTCAGTGAATCAGATGTCTTTTGTGTTTTAAACCGCCTGACACTGCGAGGCTATTTTCCTTGTTGTTATAAGGACATTAACATCTTTGAATCTTGAGTCTTGAGTCTTGAATCAGTTGCTTAGGTTCTGGAATTACTTTTGCGGATGGTGCAAAACGTAGGTAACGTACTGTAGCCTATCATAGAAAAGAACGCAACTAGGCCACCATTTTCAGACAACATTGGATCGTTGAACTTAAGAGTTTGTTTGGGTGTTGAGTGTGTACTGCGCATTTGCAGCAATAAGCGGCAGGCTATTGTGTCAGACCATTCTGCTCACGATACATTGTACTGAAGTCACGGAACTTCAAGTCACTACGGTGTTTCCCGCGTGGCTGTCAGAAATGACAACCACTGCTATCACAGTGGAACCTCCCGTTATAAAAAAGCAAATATCTGAAGAAAAACACTCAGACCAGAGTTTTCTAAGATTTTTGCTGGTCTTAAAAACTGAGAAGGGAGTGTCAAAGCAGTAGTAGTTTACAGAGATAGAAGTTTACCAGAAAGTCTGAAAAACTATGTTTTCAAAGACAGAGGAGGAATGCCAAAGCAGTAGTAGTTTACAGAGAAAGAAGTTTACCAGAAAGTCTGAAAAAATATGTCTTCAAAGACAGAGGAGGAATGTCAAAGCAGTAGTAGTAGTTTACAGAGAAAGAAGTTTACCAGAAAGTCTGAAAAACTATGTTTTCAAAGACAGAGGAGGAATGCCAAAGCAGTAGTAGTTTACAGAGAAAGAAGTTTACCAGAAAGTCTGAAAAACTATGTCTTCAAAGACAGAGGAGGAATGTCAAAGAGCAAAACACAATATCAAGACCTTCTAAACAGACAGTCGGAAAACTTAGGATCTGAAAAAAAAGGAGGAATATTTAAATCGAGGGGGGGGGGGGGGGGGGGGGGGGGGGGGGGGGGGGGGGGGG
>NC_090261.1:42290817-42359828 GCF_037325665.1 Littorina saxatilis
TTCTGCTTACAATGTATTTTGCTTGTAAATGTCGACACATTTGCGTGCTAGTGCTGTGAATGAATCGTTGAATGTCTACACATTCACATACTGTGAGTTAATTGATATTATAAGTACCGGTAACATTTTGAGCCATAGTTAATTGAGTTTCCTTTTGTACAAAGTTAACCAGCGACATTCAGAAATCAAACATTATATATGGGCTTTGTCTCTAGTCGCCAATGTCTGTCTTTAATTATCATTTAAATGTCTCTCCTTTGTCTTTGCTTTGGTTCAGCGAAATCCTTGACAAGAGAGCTGTATTGATTAATATTTTTTATCGTTTTAAGTTTTTACTTTATATGTAACTGGCATTGTTTCTCCCAGCAAGGTCATATATTGTACTACGTTGCAAGCCCCTGGAGCAATTTTTTGATTAGTGCTTTTGTGAACAAGAAACAATTAACAAGTGGCTCTATCCCATCCGCCCCCCCCCCCCCCTCCCCCCTTACCCCGTCGCGATATAACCTTGAACGGTTGAAAACGACATTAAACACCAAATAAAGAAAGAAAGAACTGGCATTGTTAAACAGTTTTTCATGTAATCTGATGATTTTTCTGTAAGTGTTAAAGTTGTAAGTCCAAAATTAGGATATGGTAAATTGTTATGTTCCTCTCTCAGGTGTTTTCTTACTGCAACCTTCTTACTCCCATGGTTATCAACTTTATTGATCCTAACGCTAATCTTTTCTTTATTTCAGCAGATTCATACATTTTAGTGCTGTTAGAGGGCTTGAAATCCTTTCTCTTAATATACTCTGTAAAAATCAAGTTTGTGATACAAAAATGTGTTGCATCGTTAAATTTTTTTATACTTGTACTTGTTGTAAGTTGTTGTTTGAAATTTGTTTCACGATTTTGGAAATAGATCCATATGTGAACATGCTCCAATGATATATGAACATGCTTTGATGCCCACTGATAAATGAACATGTTCTGGTGATGTCTGATGCTTTTAGAAGTTTTGCGCCCAAGTTTGCATTGTGTGTATATGAATACTGGTTATTGAAAATGTATGATTCTTTTGGGTGCACTTTGAACATGTTAAATTCATAGAGAGGAGCAATACTAGTTGGTGTGTACTTTTATTCTTTAGAAAATTCAAGCAGAATGTAACTACACTTAATTGCTACTCCTGTACTTTGGTGCAAGTCTGGACGAAGTAAAAGAAGCAGTACTTGATGTGCTGAGTTCTGTTGAAATTTGTTGTGCTATTGTGGTTTTGGTAGGCTGAAGTTACACCTTTCTCTCACTATTTCATGTACACACACATACACACCCACACACTTGCTGTCCCTCAGTGAAAGAAAAACGAGTTGAAAAGAACTTCCAGCATATATTTAGTTTTGTAGTTTTGAATGTAACAAAAAAAGAAGAAAAAAACTAAACAACCATGCATAAAAATTACAGCGCAACACACATTCTAGGACAGCAATGTTCTTTGCAAGGTAAAGATCATCTCTTTCTTCTGTCTTGCATCCTCATGAAGGGGTCTTTGTGTTTTGGTGGAGAGAGAACTGAAGACCCAAGCCATGGTTCCAAGGCCTTGGGTAAAACCACACTGCCATCCTGAACGAGATTCAACGAAGGATGATTTTTTCAGGAGACAATGGTCACTGATTAGCTTTGTTCACATTATTTCACTGATGGTGATCAAAACCTGCTACTCTTGGTGTTGAAAACTATCATGACATAAATAATGACCACACACACACACAAGGTTTTAAAATCCTCTAACTCCTTTTGAGGCACATAAAAACAACATCAAAAAGTTTGATTACAACTACAAATTAAAATCCATAAATTGAACTACAAAATACGAATAATAATTGTACAACCTTTCTCAATTAAATACATTTGATGCTCACAAACTGAAACACAAACACGCATCAAATGCTGCAGTTACTAACCTGTTTCTGGTTGTTTTCCAACAAAGCCATCACCATTCTAGGATTGGCACAGGCTGTTCCATTGACCTGAATGAGAAAATATGGCATAAGCATTATCCAGACTTTTGAATACTATCTTCAGGGATAAGTCTTGTAACTTTCACCTAGATGATTGCCTCTCAGGTAAAGTAAAAGCATGTGAAAATGAAATTAAACACACACACACACAGTGACATACACACACATTAAACAGCCAAACAAACAGAAGTAATGCTAAAGTTGTACATGAACGTTCTAGAAAATAATTAAGGAAAGGATGTTGCTCTCGCACCACAAGACAATGAGCAGAAGAACTAGAAGAAGACAAAATTAAAGTCTACAGTTTATTTAATAATAATAATAATAATACGAATATTTGTAACGCGCACATATCTCACCAACAGGCGACTCAAGGCGCACATACACTCATTCACACACACAGAGACTTAAAGTCACTAACACACACCATCAACCATTTAAATATGTACAGTTATTCAGGGTGGGATGGGGTGGGCAGTGTAGAATGCATGGATTATTTGGAAAAAAGGAATGTCTTGAGTGCAGATTTGAATGATTCGAGGGACTGTTTATTTAAGCTGGTTCTTTTTAAAATAACAACTGTGTGAATGGTGCTATACTGAATGAAAGAGTGTGACATGAAGTTCTTGTACATCATTGTAAAGAGTGTGAATGACGTTTTAGTTTAGATGTCAAGCGCTTAGAGCAAGCCTTTTTAACGAAAGTTTTTGATTTAGCGCTATATAAATGTTCTTATTATTATTATTATTATAAAATGTCACAAGAGCTTGGTGAAACTGAATAACCTGATACATGTATTCATTTAATCTTGCTTGATGGGGAATTAAAAGTACTAACAGTGTGTGCAAACTTGAGATTCCCTGTCTTATCTCTGTAATGTATGTTTAGACGTCTTGATTGGAAGTCAGTGCAGTTGGAGGCACTGGATATCTGAAACAGAAAGAGAGAAATAAGTGCAGAAATGTATACAGAGGTACCAGCAATGAAAGGACACGCTCAGGACCAAACAAAGGTGTCCATATATTGCAGGTGTCCTCTCACAGCAGTTCAATTTTTCATGGGATTTTATGTGTATGACCTTCCCCCCCTGCCATTTAGGAAGTCATACTCCGATTCTGGGCGGTTTTGTGTTCCTATAACCCACTGAACTCTGACATGGACGACAGGATTTTTTTCCGTGCATACTTTTCCTTGTGCTTGTGTGTACACTCAAAGGGGGGATAAGGCACTAGTAGGTCTGCAAATAATTTGTCCTGGGAGGTCGGAAACGTATCCACCCTTAACCCACCTGGGATTCAAACTTCAAACCTTCCACAACAGAGACTGACAGAGACCTAATCACTGGGCCACGCACCAGTCAATTCTTGAGTCACAAAGCACCCAAACAAATTTTTCACGTTCAATGGGCAATACAATTTCTAACATTTAACAACCTAAATCCAGCAGACAGCAGTTCTAGACAATTTACACAGTAATCCCATCGCTATACTGTTAGCCCTCTCCCTCCATCCACCAAGGACCTCACCTCCCCCCAGAACTCTTTTCCAGGCATCCAGGTCTCAATGTCAAATTTGCGGTGTGCGGGTGCACCAAGCTCTTCGGTGGCCATGTCCAGAACTCTGGTGAAAACAAATAAATACACTGTTGTCATCATTATTCCTGATGTGCCTTTTCTCTCGAGAGCTCAGAGCACTACAACATAATTTAACATAACCTACATATACTTCTTACTCAGTTTTGTATATTGCTGAAATGAGAGAGAATGGGAACAGTCAACACTGAGGCTGATTTATCACACAGCTAGGAAAATGACTTCAAATAAAAATTTTCGATGTGAAGGCATCTTAGTTGGAAACTAGCATGCAAAATGGATTGTGCGCATACAAGTTTGGAGCTCTATAAAAATCAAATGCTCTTCCAAACAGTCCTCCTCCCTCAAAAAAAAAAAAAAAAAACACACACACACACACACACCAAAAAACAACCAAAACAGATGCTAGTATAAATCAGTCAATGAGCTAAAAAATCACAGAACCTGACAGACCTACTCAAGTTTACACGTTCCTTCTACATCCAGCTTATCAATAGAAAATTCCCATGAATAATGTCTAGGGTTTTATGCCCTCTGTCTGCTTGATACAATTCTTTTTTCGCTGGGGAAAATGCTCATGGGAGCTCATTATTCACTGTGACTCCATGGTTGCTTGCCATCAGTGTCACTGAGCTATATATAGCTCATCCTGCCTCACCTCACTTACAACTCTTCCACAGAATATAAAAAGCCATACAGAGTTGTCTCCGTAAATTGTCTATTGTTTCTGTCTATTAATCACAAGAACTACATACCTGAAGTGAAGACCAAGGGAGACAAAAAGCTCTTGCTCAATGTCTAGAAGCTCTTGCAGAAGTTGTCCGCTCTCATCATTTCCTTCATCCGAGGTCAAGCCAAACATTTCAACCTGCAATGCACCCAAAAAAGTGAAGCTATCATGCAGTATCATTATTCTCTCTTTATCTCGCACAAACAGCAACTATTTGAGAGACAAAATAACACTCTCTTGTATGACATATTGTTCTTTTTTGTTGACGTGATGAAAGTGAAAAATGTCACAGTGTGGTTTGCCAAGCCATTTACCACGGACGATGCAAAAAGGCAGTTTCACATCCTGTTGGCAAGATTGATGCCCAAGATTCGCCTTGTTAAATACCAGCATCTTAACACTTTTATCCCACCATAGCTGACAGTTTACATTATAAATTGCAACATGTTCATGTGATAAGTCAGTGTTAAATGAGAAGTGCAAGACTGTTGGGAACACACATCAAATTCTTACTTTGGTAAACTGGTGTACTCTGTAGATACCCTTTTCCTCTGCAATGTCTGATGTTTCTGCTCTGTAGCATCTGCTGACAGCTGTCACCCTGAAAAAATGAACACCAATTCTTCTGTTCAAAAAGCACAAAAACAGCACTTCAAAGAATCTTTAAAATAAACCGAGTGAGCAATACATGTACTTAAAAGTCTTTTGTTCAGTGTACAAAGGAACCACAGGAGCTTCTATCCAACCACCGGTCGATAATTATTTACTCCTGCATGCTTATTATTTACTGCTGCATGCTTACCCTTACTACTACTACTTATTAGTAAATAGTAGTAGTAGACTGTACGGAATAAGGAGTAAATATATGGAATAAGGAGTAAATAGTGATCGACCGGCGATTGGAACTCAAAAGTCAATGAACAAAAACTATTCCCTTTCAAAACTGGCTGTCAATACTTACTTTTTGGGAAGATCTTTCTCGTCAAACACTTCATTCATGAAGAGCCCTGAAAATGATACTGATGATCAATTTTCTCCCCCCTATTATTCAAACTTTGAACTAACTAAGAAGACAACGAAACAAACACACCATATACAATGAAACAGTAATTACAGTAATGCAATATAACATATCATGGAAATAAAAGAAGCCATACAAATCTGTCATTGAATTAAAAAACAAATCAAAATTTTGCATTTGTAGGTTTATTATCTAAAACAAAACTCACGTCTTTATGACACAACATTTTGCAGACGTATGTGTATATAGAAAAGTGTGCAAACTTATCAAACAAAACTTTCAGCTGCATGTTTATGTGTACAAAATGTCAGCAACTTACCACCCAAAGACATCTCAGCAGTGCCAGCGAGACACACAGGGCCGTGGGTATCTTTCAGACGGTACACCTGAGTTCTCTCACCTTGGGTTTTGAACCCACATGACTCCTGCAATTCATATTGCAGAAATGTACTTCTGCTAAGTGAATGCTTCAAACTACCACAGAGAATTGTTACAGGAATGCACCCAATGCATACAATCTCACAGTAAAAAAGGTCTACTGCACAGGGAATGTTATTTGTTCTACTGTTGCCATCAAAGAAAATACTTGAGAGAGTATGGAACTACAGTGCTATGTGCAATATAAGTCCCCTCCATGGAGAGGTCATTTTCCACAAAAGGACACTTTCTGTTGTACCTTTGTCTATTCTCTTTCCTAAAATATATTTTTAAAAACCCTGTCATGATACGCCATCTGCAATGAAGAGACACTTTTGGTTGGTCCCAACGGTGTACTTTCATCGCAGCTACAGTGGAACCCCCCTTTTAAGACTCTCTCCCTTTTATGATTCTGTTAGATTTTTCTGTTCATAGCCTCTGTAAATTTACCCAAAATTGTAAGACTTCCTCCTTTTTAAGACCCGACTTTTCCATATTTGTGGAGGTCTTAAAAGGGGGGTTCCACTGTAGTATGGAGTATTTTACCAACAAAATCGCCCCTTCAGTTGCTCCTTCTTACTTACTATGATTTGTGGGTTAAGAAGGTCAGGAACAGACACCAGCTGAAATCCCTGTAAAGCAGAAAAGAACCCAACTCTTAGCAACACAGATTGGTCCTTGTCAACTATAGAGATACCAGTGTCAAAACCCATATCAAAACGATACACTATGTCATACTTGAATGTTTTCAAATGTTATTTAACCCCTGTAATATTATGGTGTTTGGTGTTTATATTCGGAGGCTATCGTAGGGTCACACTCTCAGCCACATCAGTATAACATCAGACGAATGTCTATCACTAAGTTTATTCAGTAGCTCTTAAATTAAAGGCACAAAAACTATGTACAGCAGTCATAATTCTTTTTACGCAAGATAGTTGCTTACGTGTACTGCAGGCATCAATGTCCTGTCAGTGTCAGTGTCAGTTGATGAAATACTGTGATAAAATCTTGAATCTGAATCTACTTCTCAACCCAAACCTGCACCAGAAAGTGACTGCAATGAAGTCAGATGACCAAATCAATGAATTTTTTTTTTACAAAGAAAGCCATGGCACACAGAGACACTTACCTTCTCTTTCAGCCTGCTGAGAGTAAATCTGATCAGAGCTTGTTCCAGGCGTGCAAGCTCACCCAGAAAATAATATGTTCTTGGTCCAGTTGTCATGGTGACATTGCTGTGGTAAAACAAGTAATAGAAGGATGATATCTTTTTAATTTTACATTTCATGCTTGAGAACAGAACAGTGGACAAAATTAATTCACTTTGACAGAAATGATGATAAACTATCAACTACAAAGATATATATGATTGCATGTCAACCTGTGTGTGCATGTGTGAACTAAAAACAACTCTACAGCAATAAAATAAACAAGAAAGGTTAAATTACTGGAACGTTTGATTCGGGACAAAACAGAACATTCACAGGAACCTCGACCTAACGGCCTTTATAGTGGTTAAATAAGAGACATAACAGACAAAAACAACTGATGCTGAGACTTATCTTAGACTGTCTCCAACATGGTTGTAGCAATGACAGGCAGGACACACAAAAGTACAACAGACAACTCACTCTGTTCTCAGCATCTGCAAGCGCTCCCCTAGCTCCACTACTGTCTTTGGTTGGAAGTCAAACTCTGAAACATATTAGTAACAATATATGTAAGTAACCAACATGTTTTTCTTCTTACAACATATTCAGGTGTGAAAAATATGCATGGACTTTGAAAAGCAAACTAAACAGGATGCATGCTATTCACAAATGCCATAACTTGTGATATTTACAATGTAGATCTTGTGGATTTCTACAGCAAATGCATTAGCTGAAATGTCAAGACTATTCTTCAATTCATTGCATTTTACTCAAACCTGCTCCAAGGTTCATAGTCATTAGCTCAAAGAAATCTTGCACTACATGTCTAGGGCAAATGCAATTGTGATGGGGTGAGAGGTGGAGAAGGATGGGTGCGGGGTGCTAGGTCAGGAAGCATTCACATAGAGACGCCAAGTCAGGGGTTGTAGTAACGTGACTTTTATTTTAATATATACCAAAAGCAGTTGTAGTTCTTTCCTCAATATACAGCCGCACACCACTCGTCGGAACTTGAAACACGATCCTGGTCGAAAGTTACTTCGCTGATGTACAACCAACTCTAAAACGTTTCTCACACACACAAAGTCCCTTCAACAATCCTCGAATCAATCCTTCGCCAAAATACGGTTATAATGGCCCAAACTACACTCCTTGCCTCGATTATAACAGAAACACAAACATCGTTCAACTACAACTGGAACATCACAATCCAAGATACGCTCACTGACACGTCCTAACACTTCGAAATCACACCGGGTACTCACTCATCAAGCCCACGCTATCATTCTGCCTCTCGCGCGCGCGCACTCATTCAAACAGTCAACCAAAAACCATATGATCTCCAAACTGAACTAGGGAACCCACCGCCCGCAGCGGGCTGACTGACAGGCTGTTTACGCTCGCTGTCATAGCAAGCCCGCCTGCTCATGAAAACACCCCAGCGTTTTGCTTTGCTGGAGCGACTTAATAATAACTTTGGTGACAGAGTACACATTGTCACACATTAAAATGACATACAATTTGTCAATCGTTAAAGAATTAAGTTACATCAAATTTAGCAAAACGGGTGATACCTACTGTACATTACAAATTCCCCAAAAGCAGTGCAAAACAGAATAAGAAGTGGATTTCACTCACCTTTTTTCTGAGAGTGCACTTTGGCTGTGCGGGCATTTGACTCTTCACCAATGGGCTGCACATTACAAGAGAGAACACGTACAACATCACATCTGGCAAAACAGATCTTACAAAATCTACATACCCGAAATCCTTTTCTTTTGTGGATAAAGCTCCCCACACCCTACTCGTCACCATGCTAATATATCTTTGTGTGCAACAAGACTACATAGAACCATGTAACATGTCTATGATCACCATCACAAAGCAAAATTTGTTCGTTTGTTTGTTTAACGCCCAGCCGACCACAAAGGGCCATATCAGGGCGGTGCTGCTTTGACATATAACGTGCGCCACACACAAGACAGAAGTCGCAGCACAGGCTTCATGTCTCACCCAGTCACATTATTCTGACACCGGACCAACCAGTCCTAGCACTAACCCCATAATGCCAGACGCCAGGCGGAGCAGCCACTTGATTGCCAATTTTAAAGTCTTAGTTATGACCCGGCCGGGGTTCGAACCCACGACCTCCTGATCACAGGGCGGACGCCTTACCACTAGGCCACTGTGCCGGTCTTGCTTGACTAAACAGCATAAGAAACATAACAGAAGCAGAACAGAAACAATCAGCACAGCTCTCAGAAACAACTTTAGTAAATTACAAGACACACACACACACACTGGTGAGGGGGGATGGTGGTGGTGAGGGGGGTATTTAACTAGGGAGTTTAAAAAAAAAGGGGGGTTCGACTGTAATTGTTTTCTGGTTTCTGCAAGTTTATGATGTCAGACGGTTTCTGTAAACATTTTATTTCCTTCCCTAATCACTTACAGAGTCTGGGTGGCTGGTATTTGGGATGTGGAATCCTTCGGACAATAACTGCTGCCAAACCATCTGTTTTTCCTCCTCCTAAAACAAGACAAAGCACAGTTATATCTCTTTATGTTACAAGAGTTACTTAGTAATTGTTTAGCCAAATGAAAGGATAAGACATGCTCACAAGCTTGCCAAAATTCTGCTGAAAGATGGAATGTTTGCTGCAGTGTTAAAAACAACAAACGGAAGTTAGGGGTGATCTCAGTGCATGATTAGAATTCATTTATAATGCTAGATAAGGATTACACTGATAATCGTTTCTTTCAACTTTGCAAAATTACTCATGTAGTTTAATAATCATATATTGTTTTATCACCAATTATGCAAATATTTTGTATCATCAACAGAAAGTGAATTTTACTCACACTCTGTGCTCTTTGATATGCATTCCATAAATGGTGCTGCAAAGGGAATAAAGAAGGCACATGAAAATACCATATGGCCATACAAATCAAATGAGGGAGTCAACAGGGTACAGGTCAAAGACAAGAAGAAAGAGTTCTCGTTGTATTTTTAACAGACTGATATGTAAATTATACTACAGAAACAGAAAGCCATCAAGATATACATGTGAGAATTGTATTTTTGTTTTGTTGTTGCTGCAAAGTAAAGCCTCTTTCAGACATTGGTATTCAGTGTGAGTAAAGACCCAAAACTCTAATATTTTAACAACTTCAAATTAACACTTTTTTAACCCCTTCACTGCCCAGCGCGTACTAGGTACGTGGTCATGTTTGGTTTGTCATACGCCCATACACGTACTAGGTACGTGGCATTTACATCAGCACTTTTCAGGACATTTGTGAAAACTAAATGGGAGGTAATCACTGTCCAACTTCTTGTAGGGGTTTAAACACAGTTCTTTCCCATTGACCGTTCAGATAAGTTAGTACCACGTGGTAAAAACTTTTTTTGAAGTTTTTTTCGATCTACAAGATTCAAAATGGCGGCCGAAAGTGGGACATTAACTCGTAGACCTGTTTTCTTCTTCTTCTTCTTGTCGTTCGCTGATAGACCTGTTTTCAAATGATACAGTGTTCTGGAAGCTCTACAAGAAGTGATTTATGGATTACCACACAGAAGAATACTGTTATGGGCTGTAATGTGAGTACCTGATGTTTGACACCAGTTTTAGCTGTGTTTTCTGCGGTTTTACGTGCTGCAGTGTGTGTGTGAAAGTTTGGAAACTGTAATTTTTGACAAAAATGGTCATTATATCGATTTTTACTATAACAATCACAAACAAAGTCCAATGATCATGTTATCACATAATAGCCAAGGGTGTAAGCAAACCACATGCCAAAGATCTAAGAGATATCTCAATAAATGATTGAGCAGTGAACAGATTAGTGAACCTACCGAAGAAAGCGAAATTTGCCCTGGCGCACAGCAATACCAAAATGCTGTTATACTGTGGCAGTGAAGGGGTTAAGTTCAGAAGAAACTACGCAAAATTGTGTTTGAAAAGAAAGTTAGTTCAACAGTTCAATAACTGTTTTCGTCCCTTTGTAATCTACTCTGTTTCTTTCACTGATGATGTCCTTTCAACTAAAATAGCCAGCCTACTTACCACTTTATCAATGTCACCCACACCCTTTCTGTGAGCAATGTTTTCACGAATAAATTCTAGATTGTCAGGGTTGCAAAGGTATTCCCAGTTCAGCTGAGGTTCTGGTGGTTGAAACTGTGATTTCCATGCCTCTGGCTGATGTTGCTGCCAATCTGAAGTCTTTGGCTCAACTGCCTCAGGTGAAGACCTTTCACTTTCATGCTTTTCTGACGCTGCTGCAGATGCAAATGTTGTCTGCTGTGCGTAGCTTTGTCTGGTAGAGGCAAATGAGCGATGATTTTGGAGACAGACGCTGCAGATTTTCGATGAGAAAATCTGAGGTGAAAAACTGTTCCGGAGAATTTGTTGTAATCGTCTGGGAAATGACTGGTGCAACAAAGGGATCAAAAACAAGTTCCGTGACATCCTTCTGTGGTGGAAGTCTTTGTAGGCCTATGTGAAGTCTGAATCCTGAAACATATTTGACATAGTGATCAAAGTTTTGAGGGCAAATTTCTTTCTCATTTAATTCTTTCTTTTTTTCATTTCAAAGGGCAATTTTGTATTGATCCAGTAGAAAACAGCGTCAGCTTCAAAGGCGTGGAGCTTGACACTTACATTCCTATCTTTCGAATTACAAAAAAAAGTAAACGTAGTCACGAACACCCCACTTTTTACTTACAGTTGCCTACATTGTTGTTGTTCTGCTAACCACAAAAGCTTGTATCCAATCGCCGGTCGATCATTATTTACTCTTTATTTAAAACAAGAGGCGAAGCCTTCAAGGCTCACCAAAGAAGTGTTTGGGCTCACGTAAGAAATAGACAAACAGTAACACAAACTCAATCACTCCGTCACACATACACACCCACACACACAGTAAGCTTAGGTGACACTGTGCAAGAAAGAGAGACACTAGATCTAGATCTGTCTGTCTGCATGTAGCCTACTTACAGGGACACGACTGCCAAATAGTCTCGGCCCGCTCAAAATAACAATGACCGAGACCACACACACCACGCGAGAGAGAAAGACTACCGTGACGTAATCTTATGCGAGCTTTATCCATAGTCTTGGATAACCACTCACACATAGACTCGGAAATGTTAAAGTTTCTACCACAGACATACACACACACGCACGCACACACACACACACACACACACACACGCACAAACGCACAGACAGACAAAGTTACGATCGCATAGGCTACACTTCGTGAGCCAAAAATAAGTAATAAGGCCTTATTTTTCTGATTTTTGACCCTTTGTGCCAAGGATATCATCGTTGGATGTTTTGATCTATTGCGCATCTACGGTTCATTTGAATTCAATTTAAAAGAGTCAGGCAGAACATAAAAAAAGCGAATCGGGGAGAGAAAATACCTGTCAATGAATTGTTGTCATTCGCACGATTGCAGACGCACGATTTCCCTTCGCCGCCATCTTTGGATTTCTTCCAGGGGAGAGAATTCTCATTGATTAGAATGAAAACGAAAGTACGAAAAGAAGCAAAAGGTTGGGATTAAAAGCCCATGTGTAATAAGGGTGTTTTGTGATTTGTTGGTATTATCATGTAAAGTGTCTACCCGGTCCAAAGGTTATCAAAGTTGTATTCTGTTGACTGCTCATACTGAAAATTGTGTGTGTGTGTGTGAGAGTGTGTGTTCGATTTTTCTTCCTCATATACCATTAATACAACAAATATTTCCTGCTGATTTGTTCAAGCTTTTGTAAACCCAAAATTCAAATCTGTTCATTGTTGCAAAGTATAGGGAAAGACAGATGTAGTTGTTTCATCCTGCTTACCCCTAATTGCTCCAAACTCCCTCTTGCCTCTACTCCCAGCTATCTCCCTGCAGTTTCTGGAATGAACTGAACACACAGTTACAGCAACAGAGACTCACAACTTTAAGCTCTAAGCACAACAAGAGAAGAAGAAAACCAAGACGAAGTGAGTAGAAAGAAGAAAAAACAAACACACAACGGAAGCAAGACAGAAATAATGATAAAAGAACGGTGAAGAGGCCATTGACTGTCAAACCGAATACATACACAAATGAACCAAATTTTAAAACTTTGTCATTCTTTGTTTATTCCATTTTTCCTCAAATATATCATCTTCAAATTAAAACTCATGTAAGCACTTATACCGAAACATGCATTCATAAAAAATGTCAGAGTAACAATATCATGGTTGATTGGATATAATCGCTAAAATGAATAAAACACACTTCTTTCACTTTCTGCACTACAAATTACAATCAAACCATAGCACAGATACATTGATCGCAAAAAGTTTGTCTTTTTTACTTCAGTGCAAAACTCACTCATCATGGTAATTTGTTCAAAGACTTTCCTAACACATATACAATCATGATAGCTTTGGTTTCATTTTCAAACATTTATGTAAACAAGTATTTTTATTTGATTAAACAAAAAACAAAAACACCTTATTTTAATGCCTAGATTATAAAACTGACAGAAGACAGATTTGCATGAAATATCACATGCACACCCACACCCACACCCAGCGAACATTCTTTTACAAAAATACACATCATGCCTTCACTGGTAAGGTCACATGTCCTTTAATAACAATCATAACTATGTCTTTGACAGAACAAAATGTCAGCTACTTTTCTGTCAACATTTTATTGAACCTTAAGATTCTCTTCCCCCTGAAAAGACCTGTAAACTTACAGAAACGACTGAATTACTCTAAGAACAACTGAATTATTCTATCAAACAGTTGTCAATGTGAGCATTGATTTCTTCATTCCAGGTACCAGGGTCAAACTTTTTGTCACATATAGGGCATCTCTTCTCCTTCTCTTCTTTGCCTTTGCTATCACTTTTTGTCGTAGCCGTCGGCGCTGTTCTAGACTGCTTTGTTTTTGCCTTGGTCAACATTTGAGATGATTTTCTCTTCGTTCCTCTCCTTGTTTCAGGAACGTAACTGTCATCATCATCGTCATCAGATGCCTCTGTTTTCTTTGCACGTTTTGTAGTTTCTTTTTTCTGCTCAGTTTTTCCCTCGGAAGTCTCTTCTTTCTTTGAGCGGGTCTTTCTCTGTGAATGGTTTTCTTTCTCCGTCTCTTCTATGGACTGCTCTGGACTGCAGCTTTCAGCGACATCTTTGTCCGATTCTTTGCTTGATTTTGACTCCTGAGACTTGCCGATTACTACACAATCATCTCCATCCTTCTCAAGGTCCGACTGCGCAGGTTTCAAACGGCCGTCTTCCTTTGTGAACGTTTTTTGAGAAGTTTTCGGCAGTGGTGACGCGGTTTGAAGCTGGGTGCTCGCCCATGACTGAGACAAACCATCAGTGTCATCTGTAGAAGCACCAGCTTTTGGTTTGAAGAAGTTTTTGATGGTAACAGGAGGTCGAAGAGCTTTGGCGCGCAGCTTGGCGTTGACTGGTGTGACGTCCTCCACCCTTGCCTGGCTGTAGATGTAGGGCTTTTCTTGTGATGATGAAGGCGATGATGATGATGATGATGGTGCTAGCTGAGACAACAGTGTAGTGTCACCTGCTTGACTTGTGGCAGCCATCTGCTGTTTGTGTGCCATCACCTGTTGACATTTCAAATGGCACAGGATGAAGAACATTTCAGAACAATGGATAATTGACTGACTTAAAAACCTTCACATTCATTTGAAGATGAATAAATAAAATGTCAGGGACATAGATATACCAACAAAAGTAAGTGCAGGGACTTTCAGGATGGTGGCCTAGCATTACTAACAGACCAGATAACGCCTTCTGGCAGACAACCTTCAATCTGAATTCCCTGAATTTGTTTGTTCTGTTTATTTACAGCGGGTATTAGCTTTCCAATCACATTTCGGAGTCCAGAATTGTTCAAGTTACAAAACTCAATGGCATAAAAGATCTGAGTGTGATAACAGAAATAATGATAGCAATTTCAAAGGGCAACTCACAGCTTGAACTCTCTGCATTCTATCCACCAGTTTCTGTTCTTTCAGCGTCTTCTCCACCTCAGGTATCAGCACCTCCGGGTATCGCACCCCCACCACCCTCTCCCCTCCGTCCACCGCCACACGCACCACTCGCAGGCGACTCTCGAACTTGCTGTAAGCAGAATATGTCACACAATCAAATGACTGGCATGAAAAATGCATGCAAATATCTACTGAACTTTTTCTATCAAGTCAAAGGGTCAACGCTTAATCATTACCATGTCTACAACAACAAAAGTTTCAAATTTATCCATATCCCTTTATATTACTTTGGTGACTATTTGGGTCTTTTGAAGACAGACCTAGCCAATCTGCACTTTTGCTTCTGCTCTGTTTTATTCATGAAACATGGTCTAATTCTTTCAGTAATTCAATTCTGGACTGCGCCAGCTGACCTTTAAAGCACCATCTAAAGTGTGATCCTAAAAATTAAAATCAAAGCAGAATTCAAACCTGTGTCCTGAATACAACAAAGATGACCAACAGGGTTTTCTAACAGGGTATTTTCATTTTCTCGTTTGGTTCTAAAACATATTTATACAAAACTTCAGCAAGTAACCATGCACCTGAGTCCCAGCATAGGGCCATTGCGAAGAAGAGTGGCTTCCAGCACTGTCATCAGCGTGGCAATGTTGCCACACAGCAAGTGAAGGCCGTAACACCTCTTGCCCACTGGAAAAGAAATTAGCAACTAAGTTAGGAGGCCTTCGAAAAAGAAAAGAGAAAGAGCAACATTTTCTTGTCAAACTTAATCAAGAATGTCTCCCACTTAAAGTAGGAAATTATAAGTTGAGACTTTCAAAACAGAAATGAGATCGATAAAAAGTTATAGTCAACCTTATTTGACTGTCTTCCACTTAAAAAAATGCAAAAATCCCTGAAATTATCGGGTGGATGGGTGGGGGTGGGTCGGTGGTGGTGATGGTGGTGGTGCAAGATTTATATTAACATTCAAAATAGCACAATCTGATGCCCATCTGAGCACACTTATAGGTTTCTCATTGTTACCGAGATCTGAGAAATTATTGCAGAAAAGTGGGAGCCCTAACAGTAGCTTCCATGACATCATTTAATCTGCAGATTCTAACTTGCATGCAAAGGAGAAAAGGAAAGGTAGGAACTCACCTGTGCACGTGTTTTTGTGTTTGCAGTGGCGACCATGCATGCAGCTGCTTTTGCTGTTCTCATAGCTTTGTGTCCATCCCTTTTCTGGAAGACACAAGCCAGGTCAATGAAGTCAAAATCTGTGACATCTCCGCCTCTGAGCTTAACACTTTCCCTCTGATCCCTTATTGGTTTATGTTTATCAGCAGTAACAGTCACACATATGCCACTTTAGATTTCTTTGAAAAATAAATGTACCACACAATTGCAGTTAAAACTCTTCTTCATGAATCTTCAATTTTTGACATCAACTAACTCACTTCTAAACAGTGTCAGCAAAAGAGAAATCCCTATCCAGAGTAAGCTTCATCAGTACAACTGTTGGCAAAATGAAGAGTCAGTATTACAGCAATACCAAATGAAACTAACAAAGGAAAAAAAATTAACAAACAAACAAACAAAACAAAACAAAACAAAATTCAGAAGAAAAAAACCCAACCAAAACTGACAGAAAACACCATCACAGCTGATTCATTCCAGTACTAACACAACCTCAGCGAGTCACCAAACCAACTTACTGGCATCATCAATGGCGATGGGTTTGTATTTGTGCAGTAGATCTGACTGTTCCTGTTCAAATCCGGATACTCCAGTGCTGGGCCTGAAAAAAAGGCAACACTACAATCATAACAGTAAGAATGTCATGAACAGTTAGTTATGCTTACTTGTCCTTTATTCAAGAAAGCTTGCTTCTCGAAAGTTTCTGTAAATGTGTGAACATAATAATCTCATCTTCACTAAACATGCTCTCCCTTTGGCAGCTCAGCTTTCTTTCTTTATTTGGTGTTTAACACCGTTTTCAACCATGAAGGTTATATCGCGACGGGGAAAGGGGGGAGATGGGATAGAGCCACTTGTCAATTGTTTCTTGTTCACAAAAGCACTAATCAAACATTTGCTCCAGGGGCTTGCAACGTAGTACAATGTATTACCTTACTGGGAGAATGCAAGTTTCCAGTACAAAGGACTTAACATTTCTTACATACTGCTTGACTAAAATCTTTACAAAAATTGACTATATTCTATACAAGAAACACTTAACAAGGGTAAAAAGACAAACAGAATCCGTTAGTCGCCTCTTACGACATGCTGGGGAGCATTGGGTAAATTCTTCCCCCTAACCCGCGGGGGGTGGCAGCTCAGCTGCTGATGGAGCTCAGGCACACACTTATGGTGAAAAAGTTCAAATAATCTTCACCAACATTAACTGGATTTTCATTTCACAAATAAGCATGCAGTCGGTAATGCATACCATGTACAAATATCACATTCTGAACACTCTGAGGTGTGAAAAACTGAAGCAACATGTTTTGTTTATTCAAAGTTTTGAAGTGTAATTTTAATATACACGCACACACACACACACAAAAGTTCAACCGACAAACCTGGCAACATGGAGCAAATGGGTAGAGTTTTCTTTGGGTGTGACCAGGATGAACATTTTACTGCCAAACATCTCTCGCTTGGATTTGTAGAAGCCGGTCATGGGGCTGGCGTCCTTGTAGTTCTCATAACGTGTCATGGCGTGTTCCCAGTCCAGTCCGCGATCCACTTCCAGTTCCACCAACCTATCCATATTATGAACATTATTATTTAAACATTACATGCTGCAAAATGGACAGTAGAACAAAGTTCTTGTATTCACTGTGTACTTTTAACAGGCATGTTCTTTATACTGGTACATCAGCAGAAAGAACATTCATGGCAAAAGAATAGCTTTATTATCTTCGAATAATACAACACTTTTTTTAATATAATACTGACACATCTTGACCTGTGGTGTTATTCTATTAAAAAAAACAAGATGGGGGAACAGTTGGTGTCTAGGGTTTGTCATGGGAAGGTGTAGGAAGGAGGAAGGTCGGATAGGATTCATTTTTAACTTGACATTAATAAAGTATACAGTGGAGCCCCCATTTTAAAACCGACAAAAATCTAAGAAATACAGATCTTAAAAAGTAAGAAGTCTAAAAATGGAGGTAAACTTACAGAGGTTATGAACACAAAATGTGAAAAAGTAAGGTCTTGAAAGGGGGGGAAATATTACATTGGGGAAATATTACATTGGGGAAATATTACATTGGGGAAATATTACATTGGGGGATCCTGAAAGAGGGGTTCCACTGTATTCAAAGGCTCTTACTTTGTTGTGCCATGGCCTCTCAAGAGGTCGGTGAATACCTCCTTGGGTTCTCCAATCATCTGTATTGAGGCTGCTGAGATGTCTTGAAGCCCTTCGTCATACCTGTCATCATCAATCATCATCCGTAAGGCACCGATATTCATTTGCAGTGTGCGAGTAGGAGCAAAGAAAAAGATGAGAGATTTTTCAAAAGAAAGCCTGTTGGAATATTATTTTACCTTAAAAAAAAAATACTTGTTTCAACTCCCCCCCCCCCCCCCCCCCCCCCCCCCCCCCAATTGATATCATTCAAACGGTAAATCATTAATGCTAACAAAAAACTACTAACAATGCTTCTACTATTGAATGTAATGACGAGTCACTGTTCATCTCACCTGCCCTCTTTTTTGGCATTCTGGATGATCACATCAAGACACTCAGTAAAGTAGCTGAAGAGCTGCAAAATAAAAAGGCATACAAACGTTTCATGCCAGTAACATTATTATCAACTGTGAGATGTATTCAATATTCAACCCGTAAAAAGAACCCCACCTGAGAAAGGACACTGTATGTTGTCAATTTGTCTATTATCTTGACCAAAATATACCAGTTGTGAGAGGACACCTGCACTGCAGGGACACTTTTGGTTGGTCTCTGGGATGTCCTTTCATCACAGGTACTGTTGTAATAGTTACAGAAAGTGTTGATTTCACTCACCAGATTCTGCTTTTCTGTAGCCAGTCCAAGAATACGATTGAGAAATTTGGCAACGTCGCTCAGGAATCTGTCATCGACTCGTGCATAGCTTCTGAGTGTGTCTGGTTCCACAAGGCCCATCTCCACCAGGCTCTCCTGTGACCATAATTTTCACAAATATGTCCATGTTCCACATCATGGAAATATTTAGACGTATCATGCTTCTTGTTGAAAAAAAGTAATACCACCTGCCATAAATGTATGGAAACCCCGTTTAAGACCCCCCAATTTAAGACTCCCTCCCCTTTTGGACCCTGTTTTTTTAACTTTCTGTTCATAACCTCTGTAAATTTACCCCCATTTTAAGACGTCCCTCCTTTTTAGGACCTGATTTTCTCAAATTTGTGGAGGTCTTAAAAGGGGGATTCCACTGTATCAACTTTGCTTCATATTACAGTCTATGGCTCCTTAATTTACTGAAACAGTTGGAAGAATCAGTAGTATGGAATGTGACAGAACATGAAAATTTATATTAATTTTCTTATTTATTTATACTCACCAACACAATGTTATTTTGCATATAGCCCCTTAACTACCGAAAGAAAACGAAAGTGAAACTAGAGTTATACCCCAGAGTGACCGCCCTTTGCAGGTGGCGCCAGCAGTGCTTGGCGCCAAGCGCTGTCAGCTGGAATGCGGCACAGGCAACGCGGGCGCGCCACTTATCACTTCACCTATAAAACCGAATAGGCATGTGAAGAGGGGAGGAGGGAGGGAGCAATAAGAATAACATTGTGTTGGTAAGTATAAATAAATAAGAAAATTAATATAAATTTTCATGATTAATTTAGATTTACCAAGCACAATGTTATTTTGCATAGAATACCACCAAGGAGGTTGGGATCCCATGCCTTATCACTCCCAAACGAAGGTTGGCAGAGCAGGGGGAAGGCAGAGGTGCACGCACAGTGAACACCTAAGGACCTGGCCCCTGTCTGAATGAACCAAGAATTTGAAAATATCCACATATCTATGGTAAGAGACAACACTCACCTAGAGAGAGACCAGAGATTGTGAGAGAACAGCTTTCTTGATGCCGTAGGTCTCGTCTCCCCGTCTAGCCGAGAACGTGCGGAGGTAGAAGTCTGTGAAGGTAGACACAGACCTCCAGTAGGCTGCGTGCATGACTTGAGTCAACGGTACCCCCCGAACGAAACTGAGTGAGGAACTGATGGCCCGGATCTCATGTGCACGAACCGGAGTCGTTCGTGTCAGGTTAGCGTTTTTGTAAATTTGTTTGATCAGAAAAACTAACCAGCGAGCAATCGTCTGCTTGGAGATATCTCGTTCCATGTTAGGCAGAAGGGAGATAAACAAGGCTCGTTTAGTGGCCCTATGCGAAGCAGTACGGTCAAGATAGGCCTTTATGGCCCGAACGGGACATAAAAACCTATCCGGATCATCAGGGTCAAGGTCCCGAGTGAGCGAGGGAATGACGATGGGGGCTGAAAACACATCAGCCAGTTGGTTTTTTGCTCTGAACTCAGGCAAAAAGGAAAGAGTCATGGACGAAAGGTCAGGGGCAAACTCGACATCGTGTGGGAGACCACTAATGGCGTGGATACCACTGACTCTGCGCGCAGTTGCGAGCGAAACCAGAAAAACGGTCTTGAGAGTGAGGTCCCGAAGGGAGGCAGAGCTCAGAGGTTCGAACGGAGGAGACCTCAAGGCGTTAAGCACGAGGAAAACGTCCCATTTGGGAAAAGTGACTGTTTTGCGCACAGAACGATTCTTAATTCCGTCGATCAGATTGGTGATGAGGGAAGAATGAATAAGATGGAGAGGCCTGACCCCCGTGGCAGCCGCGATGGTACTGGTGACCGACGATTTGTACCCTAAGAGGGTACAAGCTTTGAAACCTTTCTGTAGATGAAGGGAGGAAAGGAAATTAGCCAGCTGGGTTGGAGAAGGCTGTAATGGGTCAAATTTCTTTCCGGCAGCGAAGGAAACCCAAGTGGACCAGCGTAGGGAGTAAAGGTTGTTAGTAGAGGGACGCCGAGCGTCAAGAGACAAGGAAACAGCGTGTGACGAAAGTCCTAATGTTCGCAGTTTTGACCGCACAAAAGCCAGGCGGTCAGGCGGAGGGAGTCGGGCGCGGGGTGTGGTATGCCCGATCGAGGTTGCAGGAGACTGAGCGAGTCGAGATTGAGGTCGAACGGGGGGACGTGGGAGAGCGCGAGCAGTTCGGGGAACCAAGCTGCCGTGGGCCAAAAGGGCGCGACCAAAAGCAGTGTGGGCCTCTCCTGAGCGTACTTGGCTAGGACTCGGGTTACCAGAGCCGTCGGGGGATAGGCGTAGGCTTGGAGACCCGACCATGGCAGAGCGAATGCGTCCTTTCCGAAGGCCATGGGGTCGTGAAACGGACTCACGTACAGAGGGAGTCGCTTGCTGTACCGGGTGGCAAAGAGATCCACTAACGGAGTGAACCAGTGGGACCACAGAGGAAGAAGGGCCTTGTGGGAAATGGTCCACTCGGTCGGCAAGATCTGATCTCGGCGACTGAGGAGATCCGCGAGGGAGTTCAATTTCCCCGGGATGAACTGTACTGAGAGGAGGATGTTCTGCTGGAAACACCAAAGCAAGATCTGCTCGGCCTTCAACGAGAGGGACGTTGAGTGTGTGCCCCCCTGGTTTTTCAGGTAAGCTAGGCAGACTGTGTTGTCCCCGTGAAGGAGAACAGACTTTCCCCGAAGGGTAGGAGCAAACTGAAGGAGAGAGAGGCGAACTGCCTCCATCTCGAGGAGATTGATGTGGAGTAGAGACTCCTGAGGGCTCCAGAGGCCGGAGGTCTCGAGAAGATCGAGGTGAGCGCCCCAGCCGGTCTTGGAGGCGTCCGTGAAAAGAAACACCTGGGGGGCTGGGGGCTGGATGGGTACCGGGGTCCTCAGCCACACCGGGTCTAACCACTGAGAGACAGCGGCCAGAAACCACGGGCCCAGAGTGATCACTTGCGAGTAGACAGGTGGTTTCGAGGACCGGAGAGCGACTTCTCGTTGGAGGGGACGCTTGAACACCCTCCCCAGGGGAAGGAGGGGGGAAAGAGATTCCATCGTACCCAGGAGTTGGCAAAGGTGACGAAGGGTCACGGTGCGGCGAGCACTGAGTCGCGCAATCCGTGACGTCAGGGCGTCGAGACGGGCTGAGGTGGGAGCCACCGTGTAGGCCACCGTGTCGAAAGACATGCCCAAATAGACAAAAGATTGGGACGGGTGGAGGTCGGACTTGGAGTGGTTGATCAGAAAGCCCAACTCTGAAGTCCAGTCCATGACCAGGCGCGAGTGAGTCCGACAGAGGGACTGGGTTGCCGCCAGGGTCAGCCAATCGTCCAGGTAGAGCTTCAGGCGAACTCCCTCCGCCCGGACCAAGGCAGCCAGTTCTCTGGTGACCTTGGTGAAAATGAGGGGGGCCAGAGACAGACCGAAGGGGAGGGCCCGAAACTGGTAGACCACCCCTGACCAGACGAACCGGAGGAGGTGTTGAACGTTCTCGTGGACCAGGATGTGAAAATAAGCGTCCGATAGATCGAGAGACGTGGCTGTCACGCACACATGCACAAAACACGCACGCAGTCTGTCATCCACGACTCAAAACAATCTTGCTCTTCCGACTACAAAACACAAGTTGACACGAACAGTAGATTAAGGACGTTTCTTACAAACAATCAATTATACATAACATAAATACACGCACAACACTATCTAACTATACAAATCTTTCTTTCGGCAATATCCACAACAACAACAAAGATCAACCAGCGTTAAAGCCTATAACAACAAAGAATAATTATTTAGAAACTTTCATACCTCTCACTTTCGCTCAGTTCATTATGACGTTATAGCTCCTGCACGTTTAGCTGTTAGGACGGGCTAAGGCTAATGTTACCGTGCTTGCGTATCCGAAATCGTTCATGAACCGGAGTCAACGAGGCCGTGGTGCGAAGCGACAGGAGTCATCGGTGACGTCGAGTCCTTGCCAGGCGAGCAGTGCCGTCGTCGAAAGTGGAGCGGCAGACATCTCCTCAGTAGTAGGCCATTTCAGAGTAGCCTCCGCATGGTGAAATACAACAACCACATCCTGGTTGTATTGAAGTAGCCATACATATCCCCTGCCGTTGATAACAGGTTTCCGGCATCTGCTCTACGCAAACAGACCCTACGTTCAACGAAGAACGGATTCGCTTGGAACGCAAGCTATCTTCCCTCGGCTAAAGGCAAAGAACGAATGAATAAAAAGGAGTATCTACGAGCTCGAATTTAGCTCTGAGTTCACCTTACAAAATACAAGCAAAACACACGTGAAATACCTGAGCACGAGCTCCACGAGACACCTGCAGTTAACCAGCGTCTACCTATGACAGGCGAAATAGAGGAACACAGGCGCTCCAATACAATACATTTAACCCCACAGCATAAAAGTATGCTAATATTAAAGCCGCTTGTGACAAACCCCCCTACTCAAACCGAACTACGGTTCGTCACAAAAATTCCACACAATGCGGCTGTAATAGTCTGCTCCGACGTTGTCGCGTCCTCGGATTTCTCTGATGCGGAACATGAATGTCTGGAACAACAGGGCCCAGCGAATCAAGCTTCCGTTCGTCATCCATGTCTTCTGTAGATGTGGAAAGAACTGGTGATCAGTCTGTATCGATTCTTTCTCTCTGAGACTGTCAATGGGCAAACATGGTCGACAGCAATTCTTCTGAATGATTCATCCACGAGGGGTATCTTTCCGAGATGAGCTTTGGGTATTCCTCCTTTGGGTAAAGCTCGATGGCAAGCATCACAGGAATGAACATAACGCCCGATGTTGCCCTCCATCCCTGGCCAGTAGAACGAATGCCATAGTCTATTCTTAGTTTTCTTTGTCTCAAGATGACCAGTCTTAGTAACATTGTGGTATCGTCTCAAAATACCCGAACGAAGAGTCTCGGGCACCACCACCTGACTGAAGGTCTTCTCCGTGGTTATGAAAAGGCGATGCAGGACGCCCTGTTTCCAAAGGAATTTCACCTTTCCTTTCTTCCCAGATGGTGTAGGGTTCCTCCCTTTTGCCAGCTCCCGCACCCTAGACAGAGTTGGGTCAAGCGTCTGTAGCTGGATCAACTTCTCTCTGGTAACACCTAGACCAGAGTCCTTCATCCGTAGGGTTTTAGGAGGTTCTTTTTCTCGCGTATTTTGGACTTGAGTAATGGCGGCTATCTTGACAGGTTGAGCTTTCGCCCGGTACACAGGAACTTCAAGAGTTTCTCCTCCAGGCTGAATGATCCGGTTTCCGATGAGTACGGGGTATGTTAGCTGGTCAGCCACAATAGCTACAACGTTCCCTGAGAAGAATGGGGACTCTAAATGTACGATCGTAGTAGGACAAGTCTTCTGAACGTTCCCTGCTGCGAAACGAATAGTTTGACTTCCCTGCTTGAGGTTACAGTCTTTTACCAGCGAGGAGTCAATAACCAGTCCGTCGGCGCCTGTGTCACGAAGAGCAGATACTTGTGATCCATTGATACTGACCGTGCATAATGGAGTGTACGAAAGTTTGCTACATGGGTCACAAAGGGTAGGTAACTCTGATGTGGCAGCAGTGGTTCCTGGCGTCGTTACAACTGTTCTCACGTTGGTGACGGTCCGCACGTTGAAGGACGATGCTGAATGCGGGCAATTCCTACGGATGTGCCCAGTTTTACCGCAACCGTAGCAATTTCTCTTGGGAAAAGGGCCGTTGGGGTGGACGGGACTAACTGGGGCAGAGTCTTCCTCAGGATTTTCAATGTCCTTCGTGTTCTTCTCGACTCGACCAGTCGCAGTAACCGGGTTTTTCCTGGCTCTTTTTGATGCAGCAAACCTCTCAGCTAGTTCGGCGGCCTCAGTGACGTTCGCCGGTTCACGCTGCCGGATGAAATCCGCGAGGTCCCCAGACACATGGTCCATCAGGTGTTCCATCAGTAGGAGGTCTCGGATTCCAGCATAGGTCTCCTCTTTCTTCGCGGCTTTCCTCCACCGTTCAAACCAGATTCGAAGACGGGTAGCAAACTGTATAAACGTCTCCTCTCCCCTTTTGGCCGCGAGTCGAAACTTAGAACGATACGAGTCAGCCGTCCAGCGAAAAGATCCTCTAAGGGCGTCCACAATGACATCAAAGTTTCCCGCATCCTCAGCTGGCAGTTCCAAGTAAACATCGGCAGCAAAACCTTTCAGGAGGGCTCCCAGCCGAGCTCCCCAGTCACTCTCCCTGTCCCAGCCACTGAGAGTTGCTGCTCTCTCGAATCGTCCTAGGAAGGTGTCGAGATCCTCTTTGGCTTCATCAAATGGATCTATTTTCAGACGAACTGGTTCAATAGCCCTACTACGAGAACTTGAAGTAGTCTCTTCTCTCCTAGTCTTTTCTATCTCTGCACGAACTCTTTCTTCTTCCAGTTCAGCTAGACGTCGGCGGCGGTCGTTTTCTTCCTCTTCTCGAAGTACTTTTCTTCTGATTTCTTCTTCCTCCCTCTGAAGTCTTCGTTGAGCATCCTGTTCCTCCCTCTGAAGTCTTCGTTGAGCTTCTTCTTTTCTCAGTTGAGCTTCCTCTTCTTCTTGAAGTAGTCTTCGTTGAGCTTCTTCTTCTTCTTGAAGTAGTCTTCGTTGAGCTGCTTCCTCTTCTTGAACGTATTTTGCTAAAGCAGCCCCTGATCGAACGCCCAAAGCACGTCCCCTAGCGGCTATAATTTCTTGAGCTGACGTGAGGGAACTAGATTTTTCAATAGGGTCAACAGCAGCTCCATCCATATGCTTTGGCGTGGTAAGTGTCATACGGGGTGGAGAATTACCATGATCAGGGGTAGAAAAACTTGCCAGAGCGGCATTGCGAGATTTGGATCCCGACATGATTTCTCACCAAATGTAAAATGGTTAAGTCGCCAACTATGAAAAAGCAACCTAGCTACTTCACAACAAAATTCTGAAGCAAAACATCTCAATCTACAACATTTCCAGACAAGTTACAACAGGGAAAAATGCTATAAACAACGTCGAGACATGTACCCAGCACCGGCTAGTATTCACAGGTGGCCGCTGTGAAAATCAGGTTAAGCCTTAGCACGTACAAGCATGTTATTCAATCATCCCTATTCAAAAATCAAACCTGACAAGACGGTACAAACAAACAGACGAACAGAGCAAAATCATAGGTGACGATGTAATAATAAAGATCCCGGACGAGCCCCCATTTGTCACGCACACATGCACAAAACACGCACGCAGTCTGTCATCCACGACTCAAAACAATCTTGCTCTTCCGACCACAAAACACAAGTTGACACGAACAGTAGATTAAGGACGTTTCTTACAAACAATCAATTATACATAACATAAATACACGCACAACACTATCTAACTATACAAATCTTTCTTTCGGCAATATCCACAACAACAACAAAGATCAACCAGCGTTAAAGCCTATAACAACAAAGAATAATTATTTAGAAACTTTCATACCTCTCACTTTCGCTCAGTTCATTATGACGTTATAGCTCCTGCACGTTTAGCTGTTAGGACGGGCTAAGGCTAATGTTACCGTGCTTGCGTATCCGAAATCGTTCATGAACCGGAGTCAACGAGGCCGTGGTGCGAAGCGACAGGAGTCATCGGTGACGTCGAGTCCTTGCCAGGCGAGCAGTGCCGTCGTCGAAAGTGGAGCGGCAGACATCTCCTCAGTAGTAGGCCATTTCAGAGTAGCCTCCGCATGGTGAAATACAACAACCACATCCTGGTTGTATTGAAGTAGCCATACATATCCCCTGCCGTTGATAACAGGTTTCCGGCATCTGCTCTACGCAAACAGACCCTACGTTCAACGAAGAACGGATTCGCTTGGAACGCAAGCTATCTTCCCTCGGCTAAAGGCAAAGAACGAATGAATAAAAAGGAGTATCTACGAGCTCGAATTTAGCTCTGAGTTCACCTTACAAAATACAAGCAAAACACACGTGAAATACCTGAGCACGAGCTCCACGAGACACCTGCAGTTAACCAGCGTCTACCTATGACAGGCGAAATAGAGGAACACAGGCGCTCCAATACAATACATTTAACCCCACAGCATAAAAGTATGCTAATATTAAAGCCGCTTGTGACAGTGGCCCAGTCCCCCGGCCGGATGGCAAGTCTGATAGAGGGGGGAGTCTCCATCTTGAAAGGAGACTTTTGAATGTGCTCGTTTAGAGCAGAGAGGTCGAGAATCGGCCTGAACTCGCCGTTCTTTTTGGGGACCGTGAAGAGATGGGCGTAAAATCCCGGGCCGGGGTTGGACACCGGGAAGATGGCGCCTTTTGTCAACAGGTCCCGGACCTCTGCCTCCAGAGCACGAGCTCGAGAGGGATCGCTTGGTTCTGGGAACGCAATCGGGACGCCCGTGAGAGGAGGGGGGGAAACCAGAGGGAAGGAGTACCCCGTCCGTACCACTCTCAACACATACTGATTTCGAACGTGTTTTTCCCAAGCCGGGAGAGCACGTCGAAGAGAGCCCACGGAGGACAGGAGAGGGGCGGGGTGTTGGGAGGGCGGGCGGGGCGAGTCAAAAGGGACCCGAAGAAGGCTGCCGCTTCTGGGGGCCCTTCTGCCGCTTCTGCCCGACGGGCTGAGGGCGGCGAAAATTCTGAGATTCCGGTTGCCGAGTGGGCCGCACCGGTTGAAAAGAAGAAGTTTGAGTGGCAGGGGGGCGGAAATCCTTGGGTGGGTTGCCCTTGTGACGCTTGGGAGGAGGGGCAGAACACGTCCGCGACCCTACCAAGAAATCTGACTGACGCCGCTTGTGCGACTGTTCAACCACGGCCTTGACAGTACCGGGATTAAACAGTGCAGACGGCGTGGTCAGGGTGTTCCGCAAAGAACGCCGTTCCTCAGGTGAGAGATAGGACGACTTAAGGTGTGCGTCCCGGAACAGCGCGAGCAGCTGTGCTCTGAGACGGAGGAGAAGTTCCGTCTGAGAGGTCATAGCGGCCCTAAGGGCAGAAAAGGCGTGTCCGGCCTGGTTACCGTCCACCTGGTCTAGGGGCGTGAAACCAGACCGGAGGTTGGAACCGGAGGCCACCGTACCCGTCGAGTTGATGGCAGCGTCTGACCAATGCCATGCATTGGAGAGACATTGAAGAGAGTCGCTGACAACCCCCTCCAAATGCGAAAAAGCCAACGGGGTCAAAGCGAAGGAGGACACTGCAGGGGCAGAGCCCCGAAAGGGTTCGTTATCGGCACCCACCGCCTTACTGGTGTGTTGAAAAGGGAGGGTGCTAGCGTCGAACGCGAACTGACCCCCGCTTTTACAAGTCATCCTAGGGAAAGAAAAAGGATCCCTAGGATTGGGGAAAGAGGGAGCAGTGTCCTGGGCCTCTGGGGGGACAGTGCTGCCAGTCTTGTCCGAATCATTAGACCGGAAAGACTGGAGCACGAGGTCCCACGCCAACCGAAGGTTAGGGTGACAGGTCAGTCGTAGGCGCGAACGCCTGTCACTCAGGGGACCCCCCTGCATGGAGTCGAAGGCCGCCCGAGCGTTAGCCTTAGAGGACTGGCCTTCGGAAAACGCCCCGTCTCCCAACTTGTCCGCCAACAGGTTGAGGAATGTGGTTGTCACCGTGGACCTGTCGGCAGACGGGTCCTCAGGGGAAATTTCCTCTGACTCAAAAAGAGCCAGCGGAGGAGAAGGAGGACACCCATGGCGTGGAGCCGGGGGAGCCGAGGGGTTCTCAGAGTGTGTGGTTGACGGTATAGAACCGGAACCTCCTCCCCGGACTGCAGAGGAGAGAGAGTCAAGCTGACCCTGGACGGAGCGCCTCAGAGAAAAGAGTTCCTCCTTGAATGAGGACATCATCGAAAGAAGACTGTTTGAAGATGTGTCAGCAACCTTAGGAGGCTGAAGATCGGGATACAGATCGTCCTCGGACGAGATGTCGTCGAACTCCCGAAAAGCGGAAGGCAGGCCTAAATCAAAGTCCTGGGGGTGGTCAAAACCAGAGCCCGCCAGAACCGAGGAGGTCACTGCCTGTGAGGTATGTCCCCCATGAGGGGGGGCCACATTAGAACCGTCCCGGGCCGAGGGCCCGTTAGAAGGAGCGGCACGGGAGCTGTCCCAAAACGTGGCCCCGTTCAGGGCAGCGGCCCGGGCCCCGGCCCCGTCGGGGCACGGAGACCGGGCCGGGGCCCACACCGGGCCCGGGGCCCGGGCCCCGCCAGAGCACGGGGCCCGGGCCCCGACCAGGCCAGCGGCCCGGGCCCCGGCCCGGCCCGCGGCCCGGGCCCCGTCCAGGCTAGCGGCCCGGGCCCCGTCCAGGCCCGCGGCCCGGGCCCCGTTCAGGCCAGCGGCCTGGGCCCGGGCCCCGTCAAAGCACGGGGCCCCGTCCAGGCCAGCGGCCCGGGCCCGGGCCCCGTCAAAGCACGGGGCCCGGGCCCCGTCCAGGCCAGCGGCCCGGGCCCCGTCCAGGCCAGCGGCCCGGGCCCCGGCCCCGTCGGAGCACCGGGCCCAGGCCCCGTCAAAGCACGAGGCCCGGGCCCCGTCCAGGCCAGCGGCCCGGGCCCCGTCCAGGCCAGCGGCCCGGGCCCCGGCCCCGGCCCCGCGAGAACACGGGGCCCGGGCCGCGGACTCGTCCAGGCTTATTGACCGGGCCCTGTCCAGGCTCGTGGTCGGGTCGGCGTCCCCGTGATTGGGAGAGGAACGATCAACCGACATGACCAGGCCATCTAAGTCCGATATCACGCAAGGGGCTGCGAGTGACTGGACAGATGAAATCCCCAGGAAACCAGCATCCCGTAGGACTTGACAGGCCGCAGAGAGAGCTGCGGAGGACGCTGCAGGTAGCTGGGAGGCAGTGGAGGGGAGCGCTGAGACCGCCTCCAAAGCCTCCGTGACTTGACCCCGCAGCTGGTCCGGACCTTGACCCTGAAGACCAGGGGGAGGGGGGTAGTCAGTCAAAACCGGACCACCCGCCTGCCCCCCGGGACCAACTAGTAGACCAGAGGGGGTCTCACTCCGTAAAGGCGGGTGAGAGAGGGAAAGTTGAACCTCAGAGCCCCCACTCAAAGGGGAAGGGGGCTCCGGGGTCGAGCGGCCAGAAATCGGCGCACTCAACAACCTTTGTTGGAGGAGATCCAACTTCCTTTGTTTGGAACGACGTTTACGCAGAGCGTTGGGAGTAGGGGAAGGGCTGGGGGCCCAACGTCCCGTGCTATCCCGGCTCTGATCAGAACCAGACATAATTATACTGTGAAAGAACAAGGAAAGAAGATAAAGCTAGCAAGCAGACGATAGCTGAATCAAAAAATAGAAATAAAAATTTTTCACTTCCCTGAACAAGAAGACACCGGTCGCGTGTGAAGATCACAAGAACCAACGGTATTCACACCAGAAGCATAGGGAAGAACACCGTGACACAGACACAAGGAGGCTTAATCTTCTTTATGTATTTTCTTCCAAGAAGAATAAGCCATAGAATCACTAACGAAAAAACACAACCGGTAGAGATCCAGGAAACTAGACCGTAAGCACTGCCGATGTGTACACGTCGGCGAAAAGAGGTGAAGTGATAAGTGGCGCGCCCGCGTTGCCTGTGCCGCATTCCAGCTGACAGCGCTTGGCGCCAAGCACTGCTGGCGCCACCTGCAAAGGGCGGTCACTCTGGGGTATAACTCTAGTTTCACTTTCGTTTTCTTTCGGTAGTTAAGGGGCTATATGCAAAATAACATTGTGCTTGGTAAATCTAAATTAATACACTTTTCATCAAATCTGTTTTTCTAACTTTAATTTGCAGTTGAACTGAAAATAAAAAATCATTACCAAATGAGGCAGAGCACCAATGATGAGAATTAAGCACCAAAGGGACATAAGTGTTCTAAATACATGTATTGACATGGCTGTGCAACAACAGTAAGAGTTATGCAGGAGCAATTTGCTGGCACCAAGAGAAGAACAAGCAGTGAAATCAACAAGCGACTTTGAAAGTTGTCCATACCTGCAGCATGGTGTTGAACTCCAGGAAGTCTTTGGTTGTCAGTTTGGTCAGGTTCACGCCAGGGGCCAGCTGTTGCTGTTAAGAATTAAGATATAAAGAAAACATTAAGTTAACAAACAATTAACAAGGCACTTTTTTATGGACGAGAGGTTTGACTGTGCACTTACATATGTAGCTAGATTAGCATGTAGAGGTATGGAAAGTGATGGTTGGAAGTAACCTCATATAATTTAAATGTATTTATTTGCTCTTTTAACCAGTAGTACAGCAGAAGTGTCCAAGCATTGCTTGTTTCCATTGACAATACAAATTCTGGTCTTTTGTTCATGAACTACAAATGTAAAGCTGTACAGTCTTCAGATCTCAAAAGCCAACACTAAAAACATGAAAACGTAGTTTAATACATAACAGGAATTCAAAATCAAACTGAAAAGTGTAATGCCCAGAAGCAACAATAAGGTGAAAATATCTTCAATGAAAACTAAAAATCACTCAAGTACAGAGGATGAAACAGCATAACAGAAAGAATATCGATATTTTACACCAACCTGGCAGATACAGTTGTACATTGTTTTGAGGGCTGTGCGACCATAGGGCGTGTCAAAGTTGAATTCTTTCAGATCAGCCCCTGATGCCGCCCGTCTATCACCCTTGGTTAATGCACCTGTTGCAACCATAAAGTATATTGAAAAAGATTAACAAAGTAAAATAAAAAGAGAATATGTCTGAATTTAATCTGATGAAGACAGCATGCACCAAGATTCAGAACAAAGATGGCTCATTTTAAGCAAGTACAGAAAACAGACCCCAAACTGATTAAATTTTCTCCTCATACTCGCCAATGTCTATCAGCTGCCAGGAGTCATCATTGGGGAGCAAATACTGAAGGCATTTTTATATAAAATTCTCCCTTTATGGACAATACCCCGGTTTAGCCCCGCATTTTTTTGTTTGTTTGTTTGTTTGCTTAACACCCAGCCGACCACGAAGGGCCATATCAGGGCGGTGCTGCTTTGACATATAACGTGCGCCACACACAAGACAGAAGTCGCAGCACAGGCTTCATGTCTCACCCAGTCACATTATTCTGACACCGGACCAACCAGTCCTAGCACTAACCCCATAATGCCAGACGCCAGGCGGAGCAGCCACCAGATTGTCAATTTTAAAGTCTTAGGTATGACCCAGCCGGGGTTCGAACCCACGACCTCCCGATCACGGGGCGGACGCCGTACCACTAGACCAACTGTGCCGGTCTTAGCCCCGCATGAGGTTCATGGTCCAACTAAGTTAATCTAAAACAGTCGTTATTCCTTCAGTATGCTTTCTTTCTTTCTTTCTTTATTTGGTGTTTAACGTCGTTTTCAACCATTCAAGGTTATGTTGCGACGGCTTCTGTATGCGCTGTCACTTCTTCATGGTTAATTCGGGACTATCCCCCCCCCCCCCCCCCTCATGTTTTCCTTGTCATTTAATGCTATGTTATCAGCAGCAGCAAGTTTATAGCCCACAAAGCCAGTGTAACAGAAGACATACCCAAGGACTGCAGTCTGCGAGCAACAGCAGCAGCAAAGCGTCGTTCTCCTCCTAGGTCAGTGGTCAGCAACTTGTACAGTGGACCACTGGAATACAAACACACATACAGGCAAGCATGCAGGTCAAAGCATTAGAATCATTCGTCTCCAATAATGTATAAACTTTAACTGACTCATTCAAACAGCCATGATTACTTTTCTTTCTTTTGCAAAGAATAGGAAATAAAGAATAAAACATATTGAAATGAAACGCAAGCAAAAAGGTAAACACAGAAAAGCTTAAAAATCATGTTTGCAAGAACCTTAATGAATCTTTGTCAATGGCATTCTTTTATTCTTATGGGAAAACAGAAGTGTGGCTTTCTCACCTGCTTTGGTTGGAGCGGTGGGATCTGCCCAGCTGCTGTACAGCCTTGTCAGCGCTCCAAGGCAACTCCATGGTGATGTGTACGCGTCGTCGTTTGTTGCCTGCCCGCTCATCAGCATGCAGAGAAATGCCTAGAAGCAAGATAAGATGTAACCGGTAAGAGCCTGAGAAGGGTGATTAAAACATCATTTAAAATGCAAACACTGAAGAGATTGAGGAAGAAAACACACACACACACACACACACATATATATATACTCACACACACACACACACATACACACACAGACACAATTACAGATCAAAGACCTACAGATGTTAACATACCACTGACTATTCAAAAATAATGCTGTGGAAAAGGGGGATAATAAAAACAAAAACCAGATACATGTAACACAAGTCAGCAAGGATAAATGATTTAGAGTTCAGCTTTCATGAAAGACTATGAAATATTCAAGTTTTAAGAAATGTTGTGGTATAGATTGAGGCTGATCAACAGTTAATGAAGTGCTATACCAATTAGCCAACACTGTAACAAAAATACATGCAGCTAACAAACACTTTAACAGTCTCATCCAAAAAAGCTGTTCGACTACAATGTGAAAAGAGCAATTTGTACCTGTACTTGCTGCATCAGAAATGATTGCGACAAACTTCTTCCCAGCCATGAACAAATTCCTCTGTTGAACAAGAAAAATCCCAGAAACCTTGATAAAATGGTTGTGTCACAGTAAACAAACACTGACTGAAAAACATGTAAAAAAACAAAAACCACAAAAAAAAACAATCCACAAAAAAAGAAAAAAGTACACAGCTATATAATAATGTGTGTGTGTGTGTGTGCTTGTGTGTGTGTGTGTGTGTGTGTGTGCGTGTGAGTGTATGCGTGCGTGCGTGCTTGTGTGTGTGTGTGCTCATGCATATGTGTGTGCTCATGCATGTGCGTGTGTGCATGTGTGTCTATGTCTGTATGAAAAAGGTAAACTTTTTAGACAGCCAACTAGTCAAACGGCAGAAACTAACAAGTAATATGGCCAATGCTTGAGTGACTCACCTCCTTCACATTGAGGTTTTCAAGAGCACCAGCGGCTGCCTGCCCTGTGGCCCTCTGCTCGTACACAGGCTTGGTGTGCGGCCACCGTTGCACCATGCGTCCCTTGCGGCCTGTCATCTCCGCCACTTGGTCTGGGCCACCGAGCTTGTCGATCAGTTCATCCAGAGGACTGGCACCACAATAAACACAGCATATATCATTATAAAAAGAAACAAGTCGCGTAAGGCGAAAATACAATATTTAGTCAAGTAGCTGTCGAACTCACAGAATGAAACTGAACGCAATGCCATTTTTCAGCAAGACCGTATACTCGTAGCATCGTCAGTCCACCGCTCATGGCAAAGGCAGTGAAATTGACAAGAAGAGCGGGGTAGTACTTGCGCTAAGAAGGATAGCACGCTTTTCTGTACCTCTCTTTGTTTTAACTTTCTGAGCATGTTTGTAATCCAAACATATCATATCTATATGTTTTTGGAATCAGGAACCGACAAGGAATAAGATGAAAGTGTTTTTAAATTGATTTCGACAATTTAATTTTGATAATAATTTTTATATATTTAATTTTCAGAGCTTGTTTTTAATCCAAATATAACATATTTATATGTTTTTGGAATCAGAAAATGATGGAGAATAAGATGAACGTAAATTTGGATCGTTTTATAAATTTTTATTTTTTTTTACAATTTTCAGATTTTTAATGACCAAAGTCATTAATTAATTTTTAAGCCACCAAGCTGAAATGCAATACCGAAGTCCGGGCTTCGTCGAAGATTACTTGACCAAAATTTCAACCAATTTGGTTGAAAAATGAGGGCGTGACAGTGCCGCCTCAACTTTCACGAAAAGCCGGATATGACGTCATCAAAGACATTTATCAAAAAAATGAAAAAAACGTTCGGGGATTTCATACCCAGGAACTCTCATGTCAAATTTCATAAAGATCGGTCCAGTAGTTTAGTCTGAATCGCTCTACACACACAACACACACACACGCACGCACATACACCACGACCCTCGTTTCGATTCCCCCTCGATGTTAAAATATTTAGTCAAAACTTGACTAAATATAAAAAGGGGGGGGGGGGGGGGGGGGGGGAGAGAGAACACATACAAAAAATCTAAGCACAAACAAACACGAGTATGCACGCACGTGCACGCAAACACACACACAACTTCTCTTATAGTGGACTCCTACTATCAAAATACCCTGATTTCAAACTCCCCGTTTTTTTAAACTTGGCTCTCTCATTTTTCCTGCTTGTAAAGTCTGTAAAATTACCTCCCTTTGTAGACTTCCTCTATTTCCACACCTGAGTTTCTAAGGGGAGACTATGCTACAACAAGGAGACGGGAAGAAGAGGTGCGACAATGGAACCCCCCTTTTGAGACCTCAAATATCTGAGAAAATCAGGTCAAAAAGGAGGGGTTCTTAAAATTAGGGTCCATTTACAGAGGCTATGAACAGGAAATCTTAGAAAACAGGGTCATGAAAAGGAGGGAGTCTTAAATCGGGGGCACTTAAAACTAAAAGGGGGGTTCAAAAGACCTGCTATCATCATACGTTATTTGCGTTTTTGACCAAAATATGACATTTTACACAGATCGAGACAGTCATTGTTCTCCGAGACCGCGATAGCGGTCGAGGTGAACAATGACTGTCGAGATCTGTGTAAAATGTCATATTTTGGTCAAAAACGCAAATAACATTTATGTATCGATCGAATTCCTTTCAGGTACTGACTTTGTTGTTGTTTTGACGATTGAACGAGCACACACACATGCAATCAAACACATACCCTAAGCTACATATTTGGGCGTTTCAGGTTGACCGAAACTTCAAAGAAACTACAAAACACACGTCATGTACTGACTTTGTTGTTGTTTTGACGATTGAACGAGCACACACACATGCAATCAAACACATGACGTGTGTTTTGTAGTTCCTTTGAAGTTTCGGTCAACCTGAAACGCCCAAATATGAAGTTTTGTAGGCCTCTGACGTCACATGGCTCAAAGAAGGGAAACCCAATATCAAATCGATACATTCTTGTTTTTTACCCACTGGAGCGTCAATCTTCACTCAAGCACTTGTCATCAGGTGGGTTACATTAGGTGAGGTACCAAAATGGCTGAAAATGTATCATAAGCACCTGTCTGGCAAGTTGATTTGCTGAGCATAGTCCAGAAGCATCTTTTTGGCCTTGGCACTCCACTCATCCTCCACTGGCTCTGTTCCTGGGTTCCCTGTCTGTGTGAGGGAAAAAACATGACAATAACATTAACAATGAAAAAAGTTACACAAGAAAAACGAAAGACAGCTAGGTAGACAAATGGATAAACAGACAAACAGGAAGGTAGATAGACTAAGAGGGGAGGGAGAAAGTGGGAAAGACATAGAGAGAGGAAGAATGGCAAGAACAGACAGATCCTGTCTGTGTGAGGAAAAAACCCTGACAATAACAATGGAAAATGTTACATGAGTATGTGAAAGATAGCTAGGTATACAGATGGATATACAAACAGACAGGAAGGTAGTAGGTACATAGACTAAAAATGTAAAAGAGTAAAAGGGGATGGAGAAAGTGGGAAAGACAGATAGAGAGAAGAAGGATGACAAGAACAGACCGACCCTGTCTGTGTGAGGGAAAAAAAAACCGACAATAACAATGGAAAATGTAACATCAGTATGTGAAAGATAGCTAGGTATACAGATGGATATACGGACAGACAGGAAGGTAGTAGGTAGATAGACTAAAGACTAAAAGGGCAGAGAGAAAGTGAGAAAGACAGGAAGAGAGAAGAAGAATGACAAAAACAGACAGACCCTGTCTGTGTGAGGAAAAAACCCTGACAATAACAATGGAAAAAGTTACACGCGTACCTGAAAGTTAGGTATACAGATGGATATACAGACAGACATGAAGGTAGTAGGTACATAGACTAAAAGAGTAAAAGGGGAAGAGAAAGTCAGAAAGACAGATGCAAAGAGGACAAGGACAGACAAGATAATAAAAGCACATAGAAGCACAGAGGTATAAGATTACCGCCAAACAGAAAGGAAAGATATCACAAATTAAACAAAACAAGGAGGAAAGTCATGTCAATGACATACCTTGTGAGTTGGAAAGTTGGTTTTGACAAAACTTCTGATGATTTCCCGGCAAACGGAGATGAACCGTTTGGGTCCGTCCAAGTTATGCTGTGACAAGTCAGTGTCCAGTGCAGCCTGTTCAAAATCAAGAAAACAGTCAGATGAAAGAGGCCTAACATGTAATGCACACAGGTACATATTACGTTTCTGTGTTCCATAAACCCATAAAGATTCACAAATAAATCTGATTCTGATTCACTCACAGGGCCCCCTTCTCCATCCCCCCCCCCCCTAGTTACATCAGTCGTTCAGTAAAACACACACAAGCACTCACACTAGTTTCAATGAAAGAACAAACCAACCAAACCAACCAAACCAATCAAACAATACTCTGACCTCTTCCTCCTTAGGTTAAGCAGTTATTCTGTAAACACACACAAGCATTCACAATAGCCTCAATGAAATTAAATCCTTACAAGCAATATACTTTGACCACCTGACCAACCAGCCAATGAACAAAATGACCACCTGGCCAATCAATCAATCAACCAACCAGCTAGCCATCCAAACACTGACCTCTCCTGTGCTTTGAAGTCCAATGACCACACAATGTCCAGTCTCCAGTGCAGCCTTGGCCTCTGCAACCACTGCAGGTACTTTCAGCCCCATGCTGCAAGGACAGGGACCATCACCATAGAATTCAATCACATAAACGTCTAGTCTACATGTAAATCAAACTGGAAAAACTACACAAAACATCATAAAGACAAAATTCAAATGCTAGGAAAAGACACAAAATTGCTGAAGTTTTAGGTTTAAAAGCACAGAAAACGAGATCTATAAATCAAACAGAAACTGTGACAGTATCAAACAAAGTTTATGGAACATTTAATTATAGACAAAACGCTAAATTCACTAGAACTTAGACCCATCAGTCATTAAAGAGGATGAACAAGGTACACAACAGGCACATAATAATAATATGATCACTTTGCTTTCAATGATGCTTCTTGAAAAACAGCAGCAAGCAAAATGACATTACCAGTGCACACACACAGTGATTTACAGAAAATGTTCAGTGACTGACCAGAGTTGTTTGAAGAAACGCTGGTGAGCTCCCCAGTATGTTGTCCAAATGCGATTGGCAGTGGTACTTGTCCGAGAAAGTGCAATGTCCAAGGATCGACAAATTTCACCCCTGTCATTAAAAAAATCAGTCACTGAAAGACCACAACTGACTGCAAGACCTTCAAGGGCATATGCAGAACTGAACTGATTTTATTGACAAGTGAGAAGCTAGTAATAAAAACAACAGTCTGAATGAGGAATGAATTCCAAACACTTGATGGTTAAAATCTACCCTCAAGAAAATAAGCATCAAACACCTTTAACCCATAACTGTTACATCTCGCTGTTTGCATTACAATGTAATTTCTATGTTATGAAGTCTGTAACCAGTTTCTGCTTCTTCAAACGCAGAATTTCAGTACTTCACCAACAGTTACATTCATCACAACATTCATTGTATCACTATTCTTCAGATGTACTTACCACAGAGCAGCAGACATGTCATACACTTTCTTTTGCTCAGATGTCAGAGGAACTTCTACTGTCATGAACTGAAAAAGGAAATAAAATATGTCATCATTATACCATCATTTCTTCTCAAAACCAAAAACAAAACAATAAAAAAAAACATCTTACACTAGAACAAATGATCATCCTACTGGTAATGAGACCAGCTCACACACTTGACAAAGATGATAACAAGAATCAAACAAAAACCTGCTTCTACACAAATTTATGGGTATGATAAAAGTCAATCAGAAAACCAAACAAAGGCATCTTGTCTCAGCGCAAATGATAATGTCACTTTGTCTCCAGAACAACTTAAAATATTTCATCAACATGCTAATACAACAAAAGGCAATAGTTAATTAGTTAAACAAAAAACAAGTCACTTAGGCACCGCACCTCTGCTTGTCTGTAGCTGAGCCCTCTGGACACATACATCCCTGATGACTTCATCTCCATTGCAAGCATCTCAGCAATACCTATTTGCAGAAAATTAAACAGCAAAATTAAACACACAGAATGCAGGCATTAAAAAAAACCCACCAAAAAACAGTAAAATCATCCAAAGCGCATCCACCAAAATTAAAGGACAAGTAACAATTCCCACAGAGATTTAGGATTTAACAATTTTCTTGCTGTACCTCAATACAAACGCCGCACAGCTATTTAACACTTCTAACAAGTAATCATAACTATACTTTTAGTTTTATCTTGCATACTCCATTGCTGGTTTTCAATTAGGTTTTAATTGATCTACATTCCAGAGATAATTACTCTTCCACCTAAATTTCATAGCCTCAACTAACAGTTTCTTGACTATCCATATATTATGCCTGACAATACGCATCTTGATTGAAATAAAAACAACAACCTGATTGTGTGTGTTCACATGTGTAAATATGAGCATGTGTATGCCTGGCTTTTCTTCATTATCATTTTCTCTTTTAGTGTAAAACAGAAAAATTGAACACAGAAAAAAAAGCACAACTGACCCAGCCCCTTTTTCTGCACAGTATCCAGGAATTCAACGAAAGACCTAAACGGCGCTCCATCTCCCCACAGACCCAGTCGTTCCATGAAGGCCTGCACACAGTTCACGTTTCTTTCACTTTACCACCATCATCAACCTGTTGTGCTTCAAATAAAGTTCTTGTCAAACCGAAACAGATAAATCTAAAGCATATTTGAATAAGTCTGACCTGCACACTAAGTTGTATCATGTTGTTTTGAAGTAATGGGGGCTTTTTAAAGTCCATATTAGACGCCTATGCTCCGAATATAGACCAGTTGTGAATTATTTTGTATTTAATTTTAGCGGAATGTCTATCAAGTTGAATCTCACAAAGGCACTCAAAACCAAGCATTTTAAGAAGCCTATCCGTTTTATGCATGTTTAGCTAAATCTAACACGGCTTCGACATCCCAAAAGTTAGCAACCTTGCCGTCGAATTCATTCTATTGTAGCAGTCTTCTTGTGCATTCAAATTATCACCAAACTCATTTTATCAACTTATACATGCAGCTGACTAAATCATTTAGCTTTTGAAGTACTTTGAATGTGCAAAATCACTTTATATCTCTTCTTCTTCGTTAACACCTCCAAGGGCGAGACCAGCTCTTGAGATGAATTGGACAAGTCCCCAATAGGTCTGTCATAGGTCCATGCAGCTTAATTTTAGTTCAGGAATTGTTATACTTTCATGTTTTCAATATCTCCTCTTTGCGGCAAAATATAAATAAAGTAAAATGACAAATTGCACGATGTTATGATAAAAACAATGCATTCATACAATGTTTTTGATGTCACTATCTCCTGTTGTGCTACAGAATATTTTCATGTTTTGAAGAACTCTTTTTATGGATAAAACAGAAAGTGGAAATGACAAACTGCACTATGTTCATGATCTGATAAAAACAATGCATTCATACCATGTTTTTGACGTCACTGACTCCTGTTGCGCTGCAGTATACAACCCTTGCCTTGGGAAGTAACCTGTAAAAACATCAAAGTGTTTTATACTTTCTTCAATAACAATGCATGTGCAGTTTCTGCAGTTTCTTTTCCATGGTGTAGGTCATTAGCAGGTGATGACATGATTGATTCAGTGGACCCCCCCCCCCTCCTGTTTTTAGACCCCCACTCCATTCAGGCCTTGGTTTTTCAGATTTCCAGTTCATAAACTCTGTAAAATGACCGCTATTTTCAAGATTTTCTTAACATTTTCTAGGTCTTAAAAAGGGGGTTACAGTGTAGTGATGCTTATATATATATGTATGAAGTCTTATATCGCGCGCGTATCTCCAGACTCGGACTCAAGGCGCAGGGATCTATTTATGCCGTGTGAGATGTAATTTTTTACACAATACATCTCGCATTCACATCGACCAGCAGATCGCAGCCATTTCGGCGCATATCCTACTTTTCACGGCCTATTATATTTTGGTGGACATTTTTTATCTATGCCTATACAATTTTGCCAGGAAAGACCCTTTTGTCAATCGTGGGATCTTTAACGTGCACACCCCAATGTAGTGTACACGAAGGGACCTCGGTTTTTCGTCTCATCCGAAAGACTAGCACTTGAACCCACCACCTAGGTTAGGAAAGGGGGGAGAAAATTGCTAACGCCCTGACCCAGGGTCGAACTCGCAACCTCTCGCTTCCGAGCGCAAGTGCGTTACCACTCGGCCACCCAGTCCTTATCAGCAGGTGCTGGCACAACAGCTGTAGGCAATCCATTAACAGTTGTACAGATAATGCTACAAGAAGTAAAAAGCCTCATGTCAAGAAAAAAATTTACCTTTGAATCTCTGTTACTGCCAGGGCCACTTTAGTACTGGCTTGCTCCTTATTCTGTACACAGAAAAAGGAAATAAATTAGTATTGCTAGAATCTCCACCACACATTAACAAGTGATGTCAACGAAAGTGTAAAAGATACTTGCACATGAGCACACACCCGTCTTTTGATCCATTTCTCTCTCGCATAAACTTGCTCTCTCTTGCAGATGTATATTCATGTACTCTTGGTTTAAACAAAACTTTATTCAAATTTTGTTATTGTGATATATTATATACAATATTTAACATTGAGGATCCAAACTCAAGTATAAAACTTATATTAACGAATCCTAGGGGAAACATAAAAGATAACATGATGTATATACTCTTTTTGACACTTTATTCATAATTGCACAATTATTCTTCTTGCCCTGTGAATTCCTGAACATAAAAAATTTTTTCATCTTTCAAGAAATGAAAAAAAATACTCACAGGTACAAAGTTTTTGGCCTTGTGACACTCATCAAAGATAAGGCATCCCTCATACTCTGGCCCTCCGCACCAGTCAATCAGCTGTTGTAAGCGAGACCTCCGAGCACTGTTCAATTTTCCTGTAACAGTCATACAAGCAATCACCACAATTTCAGCAGAACAGAAAACCTACGTACAAGCATCACTGGCAAAACAAATATGATTTATCTTCTCTTATTTACCACGGCTTTCTCCACAATAAAAACCACATCATGACTGTGTGTGGGTGTGTTTTAGTGTATACATGTGCCTGTCTTTCTCCACAATAAAAACCACATCATGACTGTGTGTGTGTGTTTTAGTGTATACATGTGCCTGTCTTTTTCCACAATAAAAACCACATCATGACTGTGTGTGGGTGTGTTTTAGTGTATACATGTGCCTGTCTTTCTCCATTATCAGCTTTTCTTTTTCTTGTTAAAGTGCAAAATCTAACTAGCTATCATGTCAGTAGATAACAAACGCAAATGCTTCAAAAAAGACAGTACCTCCTGACTGCACTGATGAGACAAGTGTGGCGTAGGTGCTGAACACAATTCCCTCCTTCAGACCAGGTGGCAACCCCAGCACTCTGAAATAATAAGTGTAGCACTACATCAGTTTTGTTGAATATTGTCAAAGCATCACTACCTTCGATGTCAGGCCCCTCCAAAGAGAGGACACCTTGCAATAAAGAATATCTTCTATAGACCTTTTGTCTATTACTCTGACTGAAATATACCTGTCATGACAGGCCACCTACAATGTACGGATATTTTCACGATATCCCGAGGGTGTCCTTTATTCGCAGGTACTAATGTCTTTACACGCACTGAGGATAACGTTGTCTTACACCTGTAAAATTTAAAAAAGAAATATTAAACAATATGTTTTATAGCCTATATTAATGTGCAGGCCAAAACTAAAATATTCTCACCAGTCCAAACTCTGCCCTGATAGTCTCCTGTCCGCCCAGCCGACCTTCCCCTTGACCCTGCTTGTGACCTCGATGTTTGATGCCCCTGCAAGGGGCACGGTACTATCTAAGCACCCAAAACCTCAAAGAGAGATAACTGGCGGAAACCTTCCTATTGTAGTCTCCTGTCCGCCCAGCCGACCTTCCCCTTGACCCTGCTTGTGACCTCGATTTTTGATGCCCCCGCAAAGGGCACGGTACTCTGTAAGCACCCAAAACCTCAAAGAGATAACTGGCGGAAACCTTCCTATTCTCAAAGATGGCTATGTGAGATTGCATACACACACATTTTCCCTTTATTGTTGACTGATTATACAAGTTGTACTGACCTGGTTTCCCTGTCCAGCTCTTGACAGCCATCAATGACTTTGGTGTGACAGCCAATGTCTGTCAAATCTCTGCACAAATTAGAACAGAAGACAGTTGTCTAATAGGCCAAAGAGACAAATAGTTACAAATAGCTTAACATGCAAATGATCATACCAAGTAATTCAACTGCTATACCAATTGCATAAAAGTATCCACCTGACCAATCAGCTGTCTACTTCTGTTATAATATCATTGTCAAGTATATCAGAGAAAAGACTTTAACAAAAAGCTCTTGCCACAAATTTGAAGTCCCAAGAGGAGTGAATGTAGTTAAAAGTAAAAACTGCAGCAAAGTGGGTTTGCTTTATCCACATGGCTTCATAGCTTGTCAAACCTGCTAGTTGGGATTGAAAAAGATAAATAATAATGATTCTAAAAAGAAATGGAATCAAAATTACTGCTCCCCTACCTTCTCGAGTCAACAATGAGATCAGTAGAAATAGTGAACCAGATATGACGAGTACGACCTCGAGCAATGTTATCCAGAATGATTCCAGCAATCTGAGGAAAACAACAACAACAAAACTTACATTGAGAGTTGATCACATAATTCATCTGCATGTAACTACAATAAACTCACAAACATTTCAAAACATGGCTAAATTTAGGTGAGGTATTCGAAAGAAAAATGGCAAATGATGGAAAAGTAGGTCAAAATTATTAACGTAGAAAGACAAAAATGACGTACCTTTCCTTTATCCTACTATAGTGATCTCACCCTCAGGGTTCAAACACATCAAAACTTTGTTTGTGCTTTACCTATTTAAAAGGAATTCAAAATATTAACTGCTGGGGTAACATGGATTCATACCAGTTTTGAATTTCATATTTCTATACAAGTTCTAATCTTGTTATTAATGAATATATATATATATACTAGAGGAATACCCGCTTCGCCGGGTAGCCGGCTTCGCCGGGATGAAATATTTAGAGCCGTACGCCGGCTTTGCCGGGTCCGAACAATGGACCCGCCAAGCTTAGGTCCCTCCCAGATTCGTGGAATGGGAACAGCACGAAAATGATTCAGTGGCCATAATGCCATTCCTGACCATATCGAGTCCCATCCTTGTCGACGAATGTAACCGTGTTAATCACCTTTGGAGGCGAACTCCACTCAAACAGGATTGAGCAATTTAGAGCTTACCTCTAAGCTCTTTTGATCTGTTATGGCTTCTCAAAGGAAGGCCAGTACATACAAATACACAAAAGCCGCCAGACCACATCACAAACAGAACTGAACAATCGACAGGTGTTGCCCACATAGAGAGAGAGACACACACACACACACACACACAAACACAGAGAAGCCGTATATATAGAGAGATAGATGACAGTGTATTTTTCGCGTGGCTATAAATTGATTCGACCTTTGCACTTTTACAGTGAGGATAATTTACGGGTCCAATTTACGTTCTGGACACTGCGGTGACCTTCTAAAAATAGTAACAGAACGCCGGGAATATCCGAAGATGCCCCACTCATACTATAGTGCACCATACGAAGGAAGGGAGGTAAACGCTGAAAACCTGGAGAAGATAAGGAAGAGTTACTTATAATGGTGAAATGAACACAAAAACCAAAATCGGTTCAGCGCTGCGCGCTGAGAGCACGTGTTGAAATATCTCATCGATGATATTGTGTCCGGGGTGTAGCTGAATACGGTGTCCAAATTTGAAAAAGATGCACCGAGAACTTTGGCGTTGTGATGTGGTGTAGCGGCTTTGGTGTGTCGGTATGGGGGCCCGGGTAGCTGAGGTGGAACCAAAATCGGTTCAGCGCTGCGCGCTGAGAGCACGTGTTGAAATATCGACCAGGTTGTGTCCTGTCCCGGGTCTACCTGAATATGCCCACCAAATTTGAAGCAGATCCATCGAGAACTTTGGCCGTGCATCGCGCACAACCACACACACACACACACACACAGACAGACAGACAGACACAAGTCGTATATATATATATATATGAACCATACAAACACTTTCTTTGTGTGAACATTTCAGGATAAAATGATTACTTGGTAACAAAGGAGTTCTTGACCAAACGACAAATAGCTGTGACACGGTTCAACTTCAAGACAAAGTAAACAAGATGACTCTTACCTGACGCCCTTTGCCTACACCTGCCCCGTCACCGATAAAGAATCCTGCTCGTTGCCCATTGGCCAGAACTATCTGGTGGCGTTGGCACTGTCATGGAAGAAAATTATAATCACTGACCTGAGGCCACACACTTCACAAGACAACACAGTGAATGGCTGCTGCGTACCTGCTGTGTTTCACTTTCAGTAAAAAAAAGAAATAAATTCATGTTAACTGAGCTACCACTAGACTTGAGGTTGGATGATATGGTTTTATTATGGTTTTTCCAAAACAAAAACAACACACGGTTTTGAATTGTCATTGATCCAACATACACAACACACAAAGCTTTTCTATGCGTGTTCTCCTATGCATTGATTGCACTAGATTTTTGGTAAGCCTGTAATACCCAAGAGACAGCAAAATAGATCCCCCCCCCCCCCCCACCCCCACAACAACAAAAAACCCACCCACCCAAGAATAAAAAAAATAAAAATAAAAAACTAGCCAATTGGTCAAACAAACGTGTGATAACACAGTGACAACTTTATTTTGATTGGGAAAAAAAGCAGTCGAGTGAAATTAAAACCAGCATGACTGACAGATTGACTTTTTTTTTCTTTTTTTTTTTTTACACAGTGTTCTAAAAAGTAAGTCTTTAAAATTCTGCAGAGATAAATAAAACCACTACTTACAGCATGGATAATCCCCTCAAGTTGCAGACAGCTGAGTTTACCCTGTGTAATTGCTTCCTCTGGCAGACTGTCCCTGATGGGATATGACTCTTTTGGCAGTTCCAATGCCTGTTATGTAGAAACAAAGATGACATTAGAGTTAGAATCAGCTGTGCTTCAATCAATATTGTCAGCCACCCAAACACGGTTACAATGAAGTATGGTAGAGCATAGCAACATCTGTTGATTGCACAAAGCCATTGAAATCAGTACAGCATTCTTCTACAGTCTAGAATGTCAACTTTTAGCCCCCTCCCCTTTTTATTTTGGAAATTACAGCCCTCTCTGGCGTCACTGGTCCACAAGGCCAAGTTTGTCACTCTCTTTTCTCTTCAAGTTTTCCTTTTCTTTCCAATTTGTGCCTTCCCCTTTAGGTTTTCCCTTTTCTATTCATCCACTTCAGTCTTTCTGTTGTTAGCTGCCAGGAAATATTTGTACACAAAGCATTACCTGTATTTACCTGAACTGACTAATTACGGTGTGTCCTTGATGTATAAAATACACCACACACACACATTGTTTGTTTGTTATTTTTCTTCTTCTTCTGTTGTTGTTTATTGAATAGTTTGTTGCCTGTTCAAGCAATTTACCCAGGATGTCAGCTGGCGTCCTACAGGCAGCGAAAGGGTTAATAGGAGCATGATCTTATCTTCCTTTATCATAAGCCCCTAGTCCTCTTTACATTCACGTTTTCTCATGCTACTGTGAAAATGAAATCTTTGTTCCATCACCTTCCATTTGATGACTGCCTTTACTGTTTACGTAAAGATCTAATTTTTACAGCATAGAACATGTTTCAGTAAATTTACCTAGGTTCTTTTAAGACCTACATTTTCAGAATGTTGGGGGTAATAAAATAGAGGTACCACTCTAATTGTCTACATCAGCATGTGAAATATAAATATTTCTTGCTCACCGCAAGAGGAGCTGCCTCAACAATATCAGCAGGATGAGGCTGACACCCTTTCACCACCTCCCTGTGTTTGTAGTTAGAGAAAACCTCCTCACTGAAAAGAGAGAAATTATTTGGTTTAGCACCTCCCTGTGTTTGTAGTTGGAGAAAACCTCCTCACTGAAAAGAGAGAAATTATTTGGTTTAGCACCTCCCTGTGTTTGTAGTTGGAGAAAACCTCCTCACTGAAAAGAGAGAAATTATTTGGTTTAGCACCTCCCTGTGTTTGTAGTTGGAGAAAACCTCCTAACTGAAAAGAGATAAAATATTTGGTGTAGCAATCAACAAGGATGATGGAAACAAAACAAAACCTGCCAATGTTAGCATAAGCTTCAAAACTGTATGAGAGTGAGAGAAGGCCTATACTACTCGTTTCATTTTTATTTGCCTTTTAGTGCTAGAAACCTCTTTCCCTTTTAGGAATTAGACTATGGACCTCAATATAAAATTTGATGTGAATGCTTTAAGATGAAGAATCATGCTCCCGGGAACAGACTACATACTTCCAATTCAGTAGGGGGGCGACTATCCTCAACCCGGCGGGTCCCCAAGTGGCGGATAGGGGAACGATGGGGGCCAGCTGCGAATATAGAATAAGCAGTCCCGGACCAACTAGCGGTGTCTCTACCAGGACGGGGTGGGTTGGCAGATGGCACTGACTACCCTATAAATGCCCTACGTGTCCGATGAGGGTTACACCATGCGAGTAAGAGCCGCATTAAAAGCTCTAGTCCCGGGGTGGGACCCCCGGTAAGAAATCCCCCATGTGTTCCCAGGGTTAGGTTTTTGAGCCAGGAACTAAGGGCGGGGTAACCCTGAAAGAAACCTAAGGGCTGAAGTCGGAGGATCTGGGCCAACAGGCGCACCTTAACCAACCACAGATCCACGCAAATCGCAACAGCGAACGACAAGAAGAAGAATCATGCTCAAAATAACAGATCAAAAGACCTCTTAGTCTTGCTGAAAAATAAGAGTTCAACTCCGTTGTGAAATGCTATTAAATAAGTAATGATAGAAGAAAGGTTACCTCGAGCCTGTTAGCAAAGTTAGACGCACAGTTGAACCTGCCCTCGTGACCACCTTTTGGTAATGACCACCTGCCCATTACTGGCATTACTACCAACCCAAAGGATCCCCTTATAATTCACCTTTTCATACAAATCACATTTGGTCGGTCCATTGTGTGGTTGTTATGAACAGGTTCGACCACATGCTTAATTACATTTTCATTCTGCACATAATGTCTGCATGTATCTGTATTCAGCTGACCAAAACTCCCAGCAGAAATTACCTTGTTGATTCCTGCAGCCCCTCCTGTGCAATATCCAGAGAAACGTCGTCTGTTGGCGGATTACTGCCTCCAGCAGCTGCACCGCTCGCCATGGCCGCCATCATCAAAGTATCTGTCCCATTAACCCCAGGTCCTGGGTAGCTTGGGTAGATCTGCGAGTTGGCCTGGATCTGCTGCAGAAGAGGGTGAACTGGCCCCTGGGCAGCCAGAAATGCCTTGTGTGCATCTGTCATGCTGGAACTGAGAAGGGCTGAGCTCATTTCATGGCAGGTCAATAAGTGTACTTTACTGTAAACAAAACACAATTTTTCTCAAGAATTTTGATTCAGTTACACAGTATCATATGGTTTCCATTTAGCCAGATCTGGTTTTATGCCTCACCGACGATGCTGTCAGTGTTAGGCTGCCTACAGCAATCGGAAGACAGTGTATCTGTATCTGTATCTGTAGGGTACGTCGCTAGCATCCAGATTGCTGGCTTTGGCGCGACGGGTGGGTGTGCGCAGCGACGTCGTCTAGCGGCGGCTGGTGGTCATTGCCGACTTGAATGTCTCAGTTGAGTCTGAGTGGACAACTATGTTGTCCAGGTGATTCCACTCTATTGTGGATCGTGGGAAAAACGACTGTCTGTATTGTTCGATGTTGCAGCGCAGTACAGCGAAACACCTGTTGTTGTTTTTTTATGTAATTGTCAGTGGGTTCAAACATCAATCCATATCCTAAGCAACCCAACTCATGTTTTAAAACTGTTTACAACAAGATGTACATCTACTTTACGGGACTGAAAATTAAATTTATATGGCGATGCTCACAACACCCATTACAATATCTAGCCGAACTCTGCACCTGTGACATAAAACCCCACGACCAACATTCACTGATTCAGTGGAAATCAAGATCTGCCGAGAAAACACACAATTCGATGATAAATGGATATATTTTGTTGTGTGTATATATATATATTAAGGGTAGCATCATATTAGGGTGGGGTCAGAGGTTTTTTGTTTCAGGGTGTGTTTTTCATTTTTTGTACTTCCAGTTCCACTTGCCCTTGTGTAATTTTCTTTTCCTGAGTAGAGAGGATACATGTAGTGATGTACTTACGATATTTCCCTGGATAATCTAACGAGGCACGTACATAGAATAAGAAAGTCATGCACGTCAGTTTTTCATTCAATTACGGTCCTTGGCTGTTCTGTTGATCAATCTACCTTGGGCTTTGGGATTAGGGCTGAGAGATTCTTAATCTTATTGCTATCGAGATTTAGGGCAATCTCTACTTTTTGTTTAAACACTGAGTAGTGTCGAAAGCTGACTTAGATGTTCAGTTAAGTTACCTTGGTATGTGATCGTGGTTCAAATCACTTTTGATTCCTACTTCAACTAAGAACAGCAGCTGACGTACCCAATCCCGCCATGTCTAATCGGGAATTTCGTTGATTGGCTGAAAGGTTACTAAACTGAACCAAATCTTCCTCTATGTCAGAAGAGCCAAGGGACGGAACGCTTTTTGTCTGCTAAGAAAGTTCGTCTGCTACAAAGTGTTTGCTCGCTTTCAGTCAAGACAGTGTTGAAACATTGCAAAACAAATTCGCCATGCTTTGTATGAGAGTTATCGATATGGAAATTTGCCAGGTGGTTTATTGAACGATAATCTGTGTCAAATGAAGACGTTTCTGATCACTTTTTTGTGAACCGGAAGCTGCATTGCTTATATTTCCGGGCACGTTTCTTGCTGTCTGCTACTTAGTCTATGGAAGATGTGAACAGGAGGTTGTGCAGATAAAACGGATAAGCTTACTCTGCATTAGTTCAAGATGGACATCGAGCAAGCGATGCAAAAGTTTGAGCGTATTTTGGAGAAGATCGACCCTGACGATATGCAAACATTTTTGCGTCGTGCGCAAGAGCGAATCAAAGGTCTGGGAGTCAGCAGTGTTATTGAACTTTTAGTTATTCATTTGTGGATTGATTCCTTTGGCTTTGTGGGCTGTGTTGTAAAACCAAATGACAAAAGTCACATTTCTATTAAAATGGAAGTTTTGGGCAGACTTTGAAAGCCAGATAAAAATGACAGAGTTTTGGACTGAAAGTGAAAAAAAAAGAGAAGTATAACATCAAACATATCTTACAACTTTTTTTTCACAGAAGAATTGCAGTGTGGAGATGGGGGTGATCACCATAATGAGGATGTGATGTTGGACAACATCAGGGATTCACTGCGTGAGAGTCTACCGCTTTCTGCTGTTTCTAGAACTGAAACCATTGTGCATCCCTCTTTTGGCCCTGTAAGTTTGTTGTGGTTTTGTTAGCATGCAAGTCCATGCACACACTATAGAGACACACACATATATAATATATGCAAGACACACACAAACACACACACACACACACACACCCACACACACACACACACACCCACACACACACACACACACACACTTGAATGTTCATATTCCCTTAATTTTCAAAGAAGAATATCTGTATGCATACATGTAAATACCTGATATATTTGCAAGCATCCCATAGATACAGTTCTGTAGAGCTTGAGGTGTTACAAGGAGTCTTGAAATTGTTTTAGTTCTTGTTCTAATAAAAAAAAAATGTAGGTACCGGTATACATCATAATGTGTGTGTAGGTGTTTTTTGTTGTTACATGTTCTGCATATTCATAGCTTAATTCTTATTCAGAGAGAGACATGAATCATTGAATGTGAAATGTGAATGTTAACACATGGATGAATATTGATATTGTAAGGGGAATTAACTCAGGTGTCTAATATTATGAGGAGAATTGTAAGGGGAATAACTCAGGTGCCAAAGGGAATAGTTGGGGGTTATCACATGATACGACGGACCGTTGACAGACCACATGACTAGACTGACTAATCAGCTGGGGACAGGCCCATTGTCTTCCAATGGTCCAGTGCAGTTGACCTTATACCATAGAACAGAAAAGACGCATGTCGCCTGCGAGAGATCTAACAAGTAAGTACTTGGCTGAACATGGTCGCCGTAGACTTAGCTTGCTGTCCCTGGTAGAATATGGCCGCCTGGGACAGGTGGGCTGTACTGGGATCCTCTCGAGGGCGCGATAGCCTCTAAAATTTACAATGTATTATGTTGAACTTGAAGTGAGCCGTCTTTGTTATCCTTAATCATTAAATGGGCTCGTTGTTCTTTATTTTTCAGAACAGCAAGATGGATCCCAAGCATACCATTCATGTTGATGCGTTTCTGTATGACGATCAAAAGTTTGACGAACTTTGTGATGACGGCAAGATGAGTCGCAATTACTGCACGCAATGTGGTAGCCATGACATGAAACCACTCAGTGAGTTTGATGATTGTGAATGTCCGCACTTTAGGCTAACATGCTGAAGCGTATGTATGATTGGTTGTTTTTAGGAAATCAGTTTGTGTATCATTTTTATATTTAGTCAAGTTTTGACTAAATATTTTAACATCGAGGGGGAATCGAAACGAGGGTCGTGGTGTATGTGCGTGTGTGTGTGCGTGTGTGCGTGTGTGCGTGTGTGTGTGTGTGTAGAGCGATTCAGACTAAACTACTGGACCGATCTTTATGAAATTTTACATGAGAGTTCCTGGGTATGAAATCCCCATACGTTTTTTTCATTTTTTTGATAAATGTCTTTGATGACGTCATATCCGGCTTTTCGTGAAAGTTGAGGCGGCACTGTCACGCCCTCATTTTTCAACCAAATTGGTTGAAATTTTGGTCAAGTAATCTTCGACGAAGCCCGGGGTTCGGTATTGCATTTCAGCTTGGTGGCTTAAAAATTAATTAATGACTTTGGTCATTAAAAATCGGAAAATTGTAAAAAAAAATAAAAATTTATAAAACGATCCAAATTTACGTTTAGCTTATTCTCCATCATTTGCTGATTCCAAAAACATATAAATATGTTATATTCGGATTAAAAACAAGCTCTGAAAATTAAATATATAAAAATTATTATCAAAATTAAATTGTCCAAATCAATTTAAAAACACTTTCATCTTATTCCTTGTCGGTTCCTGATTCCAAAAACATATAGATATGATATGTTTGGATTAAAAACACGCTCAGAAAGTTAAAACAAAGAGAGGTACAGAAAAGCGTGCTATCCTTCTTAGCGCAACTACTACCCCGCTCTTCTTGTCAATTTCACTGCCTTTGCCATGAGCGGTGGACTGACGATGCTACGAGCATACGGTCTTGCTGAAAAATGGCAGCTACTTGACTAAATATTGTATTTTCGCCTTACGCGACTTGTTTATTGTACCTATCTATGTGCGTGTGAGAAGTGCATGTGAATTTGTATTTAAAAGGTGCTACCTTGTTTACAGATCTGATCTTAAAGTTGATTCTCTTGAACATTTAAGTCTCTGTGTGTGGCTGGATGTGTGTGTGTGTGGGGAGGGGGGTGGGTGTGTGTGTGTGTGTGTGGGGGGGGGGGGTTATGTTTGTGTGTCCCCAAGCACTTAAGTTAAAGTTAAACATGTTTAACTTTTTCAGCTGTGTTGACCCACTCTGCCTCTGTACCTCAACTCAAGTACATCTTTCTGCATCTTCTTCCGTCTCTGAGGGACAAGACATTACTTGACATTGGGTCTCGTACAGGAGCTGTCTTGTATGGAGTAAGTTAATACTATACCCTTGCCTTATCATCAGTGTATTTTTGTCTTTTCTTCTTTTGGTTCTTCTTTTTTTCTTGCTTTCGTTCTTTCATGTTGCAGAGTAAAATCTGTTTTGGTTTTGTTTAGATGCCATCTCATTTTAAAGGTAAGGTAATTTCATATAGTCCTGTCAGGTTTCCCTCGTGGGAATTCGGGTTGCTTTCTAAGGACAGCTCTCACATTTGTTTCTTCTTCTATGATGACACAAAGAGAAATAACATGTGTAATGAGCTCAGAGAGAAGAGTTTCACCCTAACAGTTTCAGTATCATTGAGAAAAAAGTTCTGGTGTATCTTGTGTGAATTAAGTATATTGAATGATCATCAAAAGTTTTGATCATGATCGGTCATTCCACATGTGAAACTCAGTCATTGTTGTTGCATTCTTCTCTGCATGAGTCGCTTTCATGCATTAAGATTGTCTCCCTTTTGCTTTCAGGCCTACCTGTACAGTAGTTGTCAAAATATTGTGGGAGTGGAGATCGACTCAACATTCTGTAAGCTGCAACAAAAAACCATTGAAGATTACAGTTTTGAAGACAGGATAAAGGTACTTACTCACTTGCTATTGTTGTTATTTTATTTGGTTTTTTTTAATTTATAATTTTCAGTTAATTTATCAGCTGCTATAAGACTCGTTTACAGCCATTTAAACAAAAAGTACATTGTTACCCCCCTTTTTTTCTACCGTAAAAAATCTGAGAAACCCAGGTCTTAAAAGAGAAGGTGTCGTCCAATGGGGGTGAATTTACAGATGTTGGGAACATAACATATGAAAGACAAGGTCTCCCTCTACACTCCCTCTCGCACCCTTCGTTCTTCTGATGATGCTCGACTTCTCCGTCAAGGTCGCTTTAAACGCAAGGCTCATGGCTTCCGCACGTTTTCGTATTATGGCCCTCAGTTATGGAATTCACTCCCCTTTCAATTACGTCACTCTCAATCCATTTCATCTTTTAAGTCCAATTTGAAAACTCACTTAATTGTTCCAACAACATTACGGATAGTTCCTTAGCATAGAGTCTGGGGATGTGAGATGTGCATGATGTGTTGTTTGAATCTGATAGTGATTGTATGAATTTTGTATACATGTATTGTTGTCACGCGCTTTGAACTTCTGATAAGGCGCTTTATAAATGCCCATTATTATTATTATTATTATTATTATTATATAAAAAAAGGGGTTTCTCCTGTTCATATTTTGAGTTAAGTTTATACAATTCAGAAATATAATCATCAACTCAGTGTTTTCTATACTGGTGCAAAACAGTGATGGGTCCAAGAAGCATGGAGTTTGGTTCCCATAAATGATGTTGTCAGGGGCGGGGATATAGCTCAGTCGGTAGCGCGCTGGATTTGTATCCAGTTGGCCGCTGTCAGTGTGAGTTCGTCCCCACGTTCGGCGAGAGATTTATTTCTCAGAGTCAACTTTGTGTGCAGACTCTCCTCGGTGTCCGAACACCCCCGTGTGTACACGCAAGCACAAGACCAAGTGCGCACAAAAAAGATCCTGTAATCCATGTCAGAGTTCGGTTGGTTATAGAAACACGAAAATACCCAGCATGCTTTCCCCGAAAGCGGCGTATGGCTGCCTAAATGGCGGGGTAAAAACGGTCATACATGTAAAATTCCACTCGTGCAAAAAACACGTAGTGTACGTGGGAGTTTCAACCCACGAACGCAGAAGAAGAAGAATGATGTTGTCATATATCATGCCCCACTGTGGGGTTCCAGTTTTGTAGATTTGCACATATTGCACTACATTGGGGTGTGCACGTTAAAGATCCCACGACTGACAAAAGGGTCTTTCCTGGCAAAATTGTATAGGCATAGATAAAAATGTCCATTAAATACCCGTGGGACTTAGAATAAAGTAAAAAAATTCCATCTCACACGGCATTAAGTCTCAGGAAACATGAATACACGCATGCAGGAGAAAAAAAAAATATGGGTAGCGCCGTATATATGGCAGCTCGCTTTCCCCGGGGAGAAAGCAGCCCGAATTTCCATGAGGGTAACCTCACTGGACTGTAAATCTTATCCAATCCAATTCACTTGAGGTGTGTCTTTATTTTTCAGGTTTACCAGCAAGACATTCTAGACAACCCTAGCTTGATATCTTCAAGTGAGTTTTTGGCTTCATTGTATTTAATGTAGTGAAAAAAGACTTCTAATGCAGTTTTCAGTTGAAGGGTAGTGATTTGTGCCAAACGTAAAATTATTGTGGGTGCATTTAGCTGTATTTTGGTATGAGGTGGTTATGCGGTTAATACCCCTTACAGAAGAGAACATGTGTGTTCAAGAATGGGAAAATAGAATACAACTTCTTCTTTGCTTTCCTCTTTCTCAACAATTATTCATCATGAGTTTGCCCTGAAATGCATCATTGTTTTCTGCCTGTCTACAGGTGACGTTGTCTTCATGAACAACGTTTTTGAATTCTTCCAGACGAAAGAGCTTCAGGAGAGGTGTGACCTGTTTTTTGTTTTTTGCTTTTTTTTGTTGTAATCAGTCTTTCACCATTTTATTGTTCCGTTAGCCTTCTTTGATTACGGTATATTGCTAGATTTATACGATTAATTGGAACCCAAATTTAACACTTAAACCTACTGCAAGCAGCTGCAGTTCATCACTATTTTGTCTCTTCTGTATTTACCTCACAGAATAATCCTTTAATGATAAACTTGTCAGACTACACATGCAAGTAAAGTGTATCAATTGTGAACAGAGCATTTAACAAAGGGACGTAAGCGGTCTAAATAGTAAGACAAGAGTGAGAGACCTGCACAACTGGCCTGCATGCTGACACCTCATTCATATCATCCTCAAAAATAAAAAATGAAAACAAGAAAGGATAGTTCATGGAATGTTTATAGACAAAACAAACATTCTCTACAAACCTTGATCAGCTGATCTTTAAAGGCTTACTAACTCGCTCCCGTGTTTACGATGTGTAGTTTGCCCACAATCGATGTCAAATGCATCATAAGGCCATATAATGACGATATGTCGCAATGCGCGGACCATATACATGCATTACAGCTTGTTCTAGCCTCTGAAAAAGTGAGGATGTCAACAAAGACGCGGAGTTATTTCCCTTGCGTCAACGCTACCTCTGTTGGTAAATCTATAAATAGGACGATCTAGATCAAAATAAAAATTCAAATATCTCAACATTTAAGGGGTCCTAGACCACAATATCTTGCAGGGAACTTAATTTAGCATGTCTCCAGCTGTGGGTAAAGCAATTAGCGTGAATAGTCATCAGCTTTCTATGCCTTTAAAGTGGACAAAAAAGATACACAACAGACAAATAACGATGAAAGGGTGAGCACTAATAGGAAGGTTTCCGCCAGTTATCTCTCTGAGGTTTTGGGTGCTCAGAGAGTACTGTGCCCCTTGCGGGGGCATAAAACATCGAGGTCACAAGCAGGGTCAAGGGGAAGGTCGGCTGGGCGGACAGGAGTATGACGGCTTACTAGTGCCAAAACTTGGTGTTACCCATTATCACGTGATAATTACTAATTAACGCTGTCAGTTACTGTTTTCATCTGTTAGTTACTAATTTCTGTGGGAACATTACTAATTATTAGTTTTGGCACTAGCAATCCGTCAGGAAGTGAGCCAAAACTAAAAATTAGTAATTAACAGGTGAAAGTTAGTAATTTTTCCGGAAAAATTAGTAATTTTCCCGGGAAAATAAGTAATTAACACCTGAAAATGGTAATTATCAAGGGAAAATTACCTGGGACAGGCTGATCTCTCTTAACCCAGTGTGGGATTTTCAGTGGGGCGACCACCCCCAACCCAGCGCGTCCCCGGGTGGCGGATAGGGGAACGGTCTTCAGATATGGAGATCAGCCGCTTGCGGCCGCGGACCAAACTGGCTCCGGGTGGGATCCCGGCAAATCCTCCCCCCTGTGCTCTCAGGGTAGGACGTACGGGCCATGAGCTAAGGGTGAGGTAACCCCGACAGAAAACCCCGAATGCTGAAGACGGAGGACCCGGGCCGCACGGCGCATTCTAACAAACCACGGGTACACGCACTTACGCAAATGATGACACAATCAACCAGCACAGATGGAAATGGCGCTCGCCCATTGAGGACCCCCCAGGGTGGAGCAGCGTCGGGTCCCATGCCTCAAAGGGACCCAGCCCCAACTACTGGAGGTCCCTCCCGTCCGTCTTGTCACGCCAGGGGACGCGGGAGGAAAGTGACTGGCACCACCACAACCGGGAAGAAACCCAGTCAGCAGCGACCTTTTCAGGTCATGCACTGGAACGCAGAAAGTATCCTGAACAAGAAGACAGAGTTGGAGCATATCCTGCATGAGAAGAACATCAACATCTGCTGTATTCAGGAGACGCACCTGACACCCCAAAAGTCCTTCAAAGTGAGAGGCTACCAATGCCTTAGGTCCGACAGAACAGACCGAAGCAAAGGAGGAATCCTGACCCTCATCAGGAACAACATCAATGCCTGTTTGATAGAAACGCACATGGAGGACTCCGAATATCAGGTGATTCGAATCCAGACGAAGACATCAGAATTCCATCTTGTCAACTTCTACTGCCCCAATGATAGACACCTCGCCCTTGACACGATCCCCGCAAAGGCCTCCAACTTCATCGTGGTGGGTGACTTCAACAGTCATTCACAGAGTTGGGGATATGACCACCTGGATCGGAGAGGAGAAGAGGTGGAGAACTGGCAGGACGACAAAGGTCTCATCCTTTTGAACAGTCCCTTTGACTGCCCTACATTCTACTCCAGAAGATGGCACACTACATCAACTCCTGACCTAGCCTTCTGCACGGAAGACATGCACCAGCTAACCAGCAGAGATGTCGGAGAACAGCTAGGTGGAAGTGACCATCGGCCAGTCTTTTTGACCCTGGGCATGGAGTCCTGCACTGAAGCTTCCTTCCCACGGTGGAACTACAAAAGAGCGAACTGGTTCCTCTTTAGACATCGCACCAGCGAACTCACCAAAGACATCAGAGTCGAGGGTCGAGACATCAACATGGTGGCGAAGGACTTCAACATGAGCATCCTCAGAGCAGCGCGTGAGTCCATTCCCAGGGGTGCCAGGAGAGACTATAAGCCCTACTGGAGCAATGAATTGCAGGAACTGGATGATGATCTGGCAGACGCCAGAAGGGAAGCAGAAGTCAACCCGTCACAAAACAACAACATCCGCCTCCAGGAAGCCAAAGCCAAATTTCTCAAAAAGAAGCTACAGGCAAGACGGAGAAGCTGGCAAGAGAAAACAAGCTCTCTGAACCTTGAGAAGGATGGCAGAAAGCTCTGGAGGCTCACCAAGCAGTTGAATGATGAGAACACCAGCAGAGGAAAGATCACATTAGAAGAGAACGAGAAGGTGCTAACTGGAAAGCATGCTGCCAACCAATTTGCTGAAAGCTATGCAGCTGAGAGCAACCTCCATGTTAGCCCCGAGAAACAGAGAGAAGCAAGAAGAGAGAAAAGAGAGAGACCTGCCAGACAGTTGACAGTGGACGCCATGAGTCAACCACTCACACTCCACGAGCTGCACTCAGCTCTGAAAAAGTCAAAGGCGAAGAAGTCCCCTGGCCCAGACGGCATCACCAACGAGATGCTAACCCACCTTGGTAGTGCAGCAGAGAACAAGCTACTCGAGGTCTTCAACAGCAGCTGGCAAGAAGGATCGCTACCACAACTCTGGCGAGAAGCGATCATGATCCCCATCTTAAAAAAAGGGAAGGATCCAAAGAAGGCCACCAGCTATCGCCCAATCAGCCTCACCAGCTGTGTTGTGAAGACCCTGGAGAGAATTGTGAACGAGCGCCTCAGGTGGTACCTGGAATCCAGGAACCTCCTCGCCCCTGAACAAGCTGGATTCCGACAGTTCCGCAGCACTGAAGATCAGGTCACTTACCTGGCGCAAGAAGTTGAAGATGCCTTTCAGGAACAGAAGCTGGTCTTCGTCACCTGGATAGATCTTCAGAAGGCCTTTGACAAGGTCTGGAAAGATGGACTCCTTGTAAAACTGCTGAGGAAAGGCGTGTCCAGCAACATGTACCAGTGGATTCGCTCTTACCTCTATAACCGCAGGGCAAGAGTTAACATCGACCAGACCAAAAGCAAGAAGTTCCTCCTTCGTCATGGCGTCCCTCAGGGCGGAGTCCTCTCCCCCACACTCTTCCTTCTCTTCATCGACGATCTGGTGTCTGAGATGCCCAAGGGGATCAAAGCTGCTCTCTACGCAGACGACCTTGTGATCTGGTGCAAGGAGGAGCACGCAAGTACTGCCACCTACAGAATGCAGCAAGCGGCAGATAGGCTGAACGCATGGGCAGAAGATTGGTGCGTCTCCATCAACAAGGAGAAATCCTCCACCACCCTATTCACACTGTCGCCAAAGCAGAAAGCCGGAACCATTAGGCTTGGTGGAACTCCTCTGAGAGAGGATGAAGAAGCAACGTACCTTGGTGTCACCTTTGATAGACGGCAGACCTGGAAACCACACATTGCACAGGCAGAGACGAAGGCCCGGCGCAAGCTAGCCATACTCAGGAAGCTGGCAGGTACCACCTGGGGAGCGAACGAGAAGATACTGAAGACAGTATACCAGGGAACAATCAGACCCCACCTCGAGTACGGCTCCACAGCGTGGTCAACCTCAGCCAAGACAAACCTGCAGACCCTTGACCGTGTGCAAAACCAGGCCCTCCGACTCATCACTGGTGCAATGAAATCCACGCCCATCAAGGAAATGGAGAAGCTTACCACCATCCAACCCCTCTGTCAGAGAAGAGAAGCCAAGACTATGGTACAGGCCGAGAAGCTCAAGTGCCTACCCGACCACCCCATGAAGCACAGACTGAGCAACCTCACCAAGAACCGGCTCAAACGGAGCAGTTTTGTACACGAGAGCAAGAGACTTTCTCGACAGTACAGGGAAGTCCTCCCACAGAACACTCTACCTCTGACCCAAGAAGAAGAGGAAACCCCCAAGGCAACAGAGAAACCAGGCATCCAGATCTGCACCAGTGTTCCACATGTTACCTCAGGAGAAGATCAGAATGACACAGCTCGACAGGCACTCACCTTAGCCCTGATCGACGAACAGTACCCAAAAGAGGCGTGGATCCATGTATACACCGATGGATCAGCAACTAACGCCGTGCTCAATGGAGGTGCAGGCATTCTCATCCAGTTCCCTGGGGGACATACAGCTACATCCAGCGTTGCCACTGGCAAACACTGCACAAACTATAAAGCAGAAGCAGAAGCTCTCATGCAGGCCGCCTCCTTGGTTCAGGACTCCGCAGACCCTTGCTACCAAGTTGTCTTCCTCTCGGACGCCCTTTCAGTCCTTCAGGCCCTAGAGAACGACAAACTCCCACAGCTGGCCAAAGCATTACAGATGGTCAGACAAACCAGAAGAGTTGTCCTCCAGTGGATACCAGCACACTGCGGGATACCAGGAAATGAAAGGGCAGATGAGCTGGCGAAAGAAGGAGCCGTGGAAGACCAACCTGAAAACAGTGTCAGCTTTAGTGAGCAGAAGACAATCATCAAGGCATTGATGAGGCCAAGGACAAACAGAGATGACTACCACACACTGTCCAGAGAGCAGCAAGTCAAACTCATCAGGCTGCGTACTGGCCACAACAGGCTCAATGCTCACATGAACCGAAAGTTCAAGCTGGCGCCATCACCAACCTGTGCCTGCGGTCAAGAAGACCAAACAGCGGAACACATCTTACAGCGATGTCCCTTACTAGATGAGGAACGAAAAGAAGTGTGGCCGTCACCAACTCCCTTGCAGACCAAACTATACGGCAGTCGACAGGAGTTGGAGAAAACGACAACATTTATCACCAGTGCTGGACTGATTGTGTAACCTGCGAACGCCAAGAAGAAGAAGAAGGGAAAATTACTAATTTTCCCTTGATAATTACAATTATGAGGTTTTGGCACTAGTAAGCCGGAGACTACAATAGGAAGGTTTCCGCCAGTTATCTCTCTTTGAGGTTTTGGGTTCTTAGAGAGTACCGTGCCCCTTGCGGGGGCATAAAACATCGAGGTCACAAGCAGGGTCAAGGGGAAGGTCGCTGGACGGACAGGAGACTATTAAGCTACGTTGGATTGGGTTGGCTCCTTCAGAAATGGAATGAAGCAAAATGGCCATAGATCGAGGTTCCAGTGAATGTGTTAATTGCTGTGTCTATGATTAAGCTTTCCATAAACTAACCCTTCTTGTTTTTTGATTCATGATTGTGGAACGTTGGCAGTCTGTCTGTTTCGTTTTTTAATCGTCAGAATGTAATTTTGTGCATATTTTGTTTGACAGGATGTGGAGAGCACTGAGTGAGGCCCTCAGGAAACCAGGCATGACAGTGATCACTGTACCCAGCATAGAGGAGTCGCTGGAAAACTTGGGTGTAAGGATAGATGAATTCCCTAAATAATTCTGTCTGCGGTTTTATTGGCTGTGGAAGAGTTGTGCCCCTTTAAAAACAGTTAGGCAAATACACGTGGCCACTGATCAATAGAGGAAAGCAAACATGGCGGCAGTCAGTTGTCAGCTCCAATTAGCATATTTTTCAAAAGAAAAATGTATTATAGAGGTGGTACTGTTTACGTCAAAGCTCAGTATTCACTCTGACGCCATTGTGAGCAGTGTGTGTTTGTTGCGAAGGGGCTCAACTCTTCCACAGCTAAAAAAAGAACCATGACAGAGTTTTTTCCAGATATTGTCTACTTTTAGCTTGTGTGTGTGTTAGTGTGTGTGCATGTGTGTGTGGATGCGTGCATGCGTGCCTGTTGAACATTTTGCAGGCATGAGAATCTTTTCTCCTTTGGAGGGAATTCCTCGTTGGATATGAAAAATGGACACATTAAATTGATTTTGAAGCTGTATATAACACTCCTCATGTGTAAATCAATTTCCCTTCATCTCTTACATCAGGGTTAAGAAAAACTGATATCTTCTTTTAAATGTATAATTTTTGGAATTGGCAAACTGTATTTCCTTCTTTTTGACCGTTATTTATTCTCATGTCTGATTTTGCAATTTCCATTGTGTGCTTGTACGTATTTAAACTCAGAGATGTAAACACATATTTTGGTGTGTTTCATTTTTCAAAAGCATTGTGCAGGGATTTAATGTGTATTTGGTCTTTTAGATACACATTTTCTATCAAGCGAAACACATGCAATTGTTAATGACCAACTGAAGGATATCCAACTGAAAGAAATTGCTCAGCTTCAGGGGGCCCTCCCTCAAAACCCCCAATCCCTCCCCGCCAACAGCCCAACAGTGAGCGTTATCATTGCTACCCAACCCTGATATTGTGACTCATTTTGACAAATTGTGCATTTCAGATTCTGAAAGAAGTCAACATGGATTGGCTGAAGCCTGTGGACCTGAGGAAAGAGAGAAAACGAGCAAAGTGCGAGCTGTTGGGAGGCAACTCAGATGAAGATGAACTGGACAATATCTTCATGTACAAAACATGACAGTCAATATGCACGTACAGGAGAGAAGGATGCATGGATTTATTACTAGCTAGCAGGACCTTCAGGGCAAAATGAGTGTAGGTCAATGATACAGTCGAATCTGCCCTTGTGACCACCTCTTGAAAGTGACCACCTGCCCACAGTGACCACCTCTTGAAAGGGACTACTATCAAGGATCGCAGACAAGTTTTTTCTCTCCATATAATCCACCTTTCCATCGCGACCACCAGGTTTGACTGTACAATGCTTTGGTGATGTTGTCTGAAGTGATTAGACTTGAGAGGGGGAAAACACAACACAATGTTTGCGTGTGTAGGAAATGTGTACAGTAGATACACAAGAAAGTGTACCAAACAGCACCAAAGATGGCGATTGTTGTGCGCTGGTTCAAAGTTCAAGGATACGTGGAAATGAGATGAATGATAATGGTGTAGCCTTAAATGAACCCAAAAGGAATTCTTAGAGTATTATGGAGAATATTCATTCAAGTTTACTGTCTTCATTTTTGTTTGTTTTTTGAGCAGCGGTTGGTGTGTCTGTGTCTGTGTGTGTGTGTGATATCCTGTTAGTTTATCTGTGTATCTATGCATTTGTGAGAGAAAGGGAAGGGAGGGCATGGCATATGGAATTTGTTTCTGTGAAAGAGAGGTAGCATGTGTGTGTGTGTGTGTTTGATATTCTGTTAGTTTGTCTGTGTATCTATGCATTCATGAAAGAAAGGGTAGGGAGGGCATGGACTATGGAATTTTTTCTGAGGAAGAGAGGGAGAGTTTGTGTGTGTCTTTGTGTGTGTGGGAAGGTTATTGTTTGGGGCATTGCTGTTACAGGATACTTCTATGCCTGTAAAATGGATTTGCATGTTTGATTTTTGTGTGAAAAAAGCTTAGTAAAATGCCTCAGAATGTGTGCAGTCTTCTCTGTATTGCCTTTGTTTCAGGGAAATGATGGTGGAATGCAGTGGCTTTCTGTGTGTGTGTGTGTGTGTGTGTGTGTGTGTGTGTGTGTGTGTGTGTGTGTGTGTGTGATTATCATAACACCTAAGCATTCTTGTAGAGCTGTATGTCTCGTTGTAACTGTAAAGTGGGAAGTGTTTATAGATCTATATATATCTCTACCAATGGAAGTCTCCACATCTCACACTCATAAATTGCTTGCAAGCATAGCCCCTGCTATCGAGCCAGTTGACACAGGCATTTCAGGTCGTACACAGAGACACACGTACGTACTTCTGCATGAGCTGAAGTGTACTAATGAGTCTTGACCCAGAATTGAGTAGAACAAACGGTCCTACATTTTGACACGCGGGTGTCAAGTCACCTTTTAGTACACGGGAGAGCTCAGCGAGTTTTAAAACTTGGAATGCACCAAAGATAAGATGAAAATAGTCATCAGTGACTCAGCTTTGAGCTTCTGTGTGTGTGTGTGTGTGTGTGTGTGTGTGTGTGTGTGTGTGTGTGTGCGCATATGCATATGCGTAGTTGTGTGTGTGTGTGTGTGCGCGCGGGCGCATTTCTACTGAGATAATAAGTGTCAACAGTACAAGTATGGATAGTCACGTATGAAAAGGTTTATCCCTGTGCAACACGCTAACGCATGGTTCATAAGACTCTGAGTCTCGTTCAAAGCAACCAAAACCTGTAGGGCTACGGACCTAAACTTAAAGGTACGTGTACATTCCTTCTCGTGTACGTGATCATGTTCAACACTACGGAACTTTAGGATTTTACAAGGGATGAGACCCCCCGCGGGTTAGGGGGAAGAATTTACCCGATGCTCCCCAGCATGTCGTAAGAGGCGACTAACGCCGGGATTCTGTTTCTCCTTTTACCCTTGTTAAGTGTTTCTTGTATAGAATATAGTCCATTTTTGTAAAGATTGTAGTCAAGCAGTATGTAAGAAATGTTAAGTCCTTTGTACTGGAAACTTGCATTCTCCCAGTAAGGTAATACATTGTACTACGTTGCAAGCCCCTGGAGCAAATTTTTGATTAGTGCTTTTGTGAAGAAGAAACAATTGACAAGTGGCTCTATCCCATCACCCCCCTTCCCTCCGTCGCGATATAACCTTGAACGGTTGAAAACGACGTTAAACACCAAATAAAGAAAGAAAGATTAGGATTTTACAAGGGATGAGATCATCTTTTCACGTTGACAGATGCCAAATTCAACAGCCTGGCTGCTACTAGCAATTAAAGAGTGTGTTATTTGGGCTGAATGGATGACATGGATGCAGGGCTCTCCATAGCGCGCGTCCCTGCGTCCTATACGCACTAGAAGCCGAAAACACGTACTAGAAATTTATGGAGGCCTGGCACTAGACTTTAAAAGAGCAGGTCCTGGGACGTACTAAATTTCCTTTATCGTGCCTACCGTAGATCTATACCATTTCGACCTGCAATCGTCTGCTATTGTACACAGTACTCTATGCGTGACCACAATGTTTTATAACTACACCGAGACTTTTCGGCTTTTGGACCCTTGGGACCTTCTAAAATTCTGCAGTGGGAGGACATCAGTGGGGAACCCTGAGATGTCACTTAAAATTAATTCAACAACAACATTCCCACACTGCAGCGAAAGCAGACATGCTGTTTATGTTCAGGATGTGTTTAAGTTGAAGGAATCTCTTAATTATCCTTTGTAAAAACCTGGTGAGATCTGAGATGGTGAGTCGAAATTGTTTACACAGGAAGGGTTGTACCTTTAAAATACCTTCATCGTGCATGCTCTCAAACACAGCACGCACAACTGTTTTGTATTTCAAGTGACAATTGCCACGCTGAGCTGACCTCAAACACAACGATTAACGTTCAGCGTCTACATCTTTAACAAAGCACAAGGAAACACCACTGTAATATTAATTTTCAAAATTTAGACAAAGAGACAAGCTTAATGATGACCAGTTTTGTGTCTAGATCGCAATTTGGCATTTCCAAGTTCACATAAAACTTACACAGTTTATTTTTAGACAAAGAAACGAACATAACGGTCACAAGTTTTGTGTCTCGATTGCAGTTTGACACATTCGAATTCACATAATTTCTAAGCCGTTTATTGTCAGACAAAGAAACCTGACGAGCAAAACGGTCGCATCTTTTTTCGTCTTGATTTTCAGTTTGACAATCAGAATTCATATAGTTTCTGAGTTCATTGTTAGGCAAAGATAAAACACAACGGTCAAATGTGTTGTGTCTAGATTGCAGTTTGACATAAACCAGTTTATGAAGTTTCAATGTTCATTTTCTTTTAAGCTGCAGTATCATAACTAAGGAGCTTTCTGTCTTTCTGTTTACTTTTTATTTTTATTCCGGATCCGAATCTGTTTGGAAAACGACGCAGCTGATTGGAGATGGAGATTTTCTACGGACTGTGTGAAGTTCCAGCGTGGTGGATGGTGGTTCTTATCATCGTTGTATCTCTCTACACGTGAGTAATTATTGAGTGATATTATTATATGTTCTGTTTTCCATGAGAACACATGTTTGTCTCATGCGTTTGTTATTGTTTGTGATCGCCAGTGTTGGCGCTGAGAAAGAACGAACGAACTTTATTTTACAAGGATAAAGGTTTAAGGCACATTGCCTTGTCTTACAACCTCAGTGTCCTTAAACAAATACTAAACATATTATATTCACTAAAGAAGCATACAAATGGAACGAATTGATAGATGAACAATGCTAAATGCAACCAGAATATAAAATCGATAATTAAGAGCATCATCCTTCAACTCTGAGGGGGAGAGAGAGAGAGAGAGAGAGAGAGAGAGAGAGAGAGAGAGAGAGAGAGAGAGAGAGAGAGAGAGAGAGAGAGAGAGAGAGAGAGAGAGTGGGGATGCGTCTGTGTGTGTGTGTTTCTCTGTCAGTCACCTGTCTGCATGTCTGTAGGACAGTCTCAGTCTGTCGGTTTGTCTGTCAGTGTCTGCTTCGGCATTTGTCAGCGTGATCGAACTAGACATTTTTACGTGGAAAAACACAAAAACAAATATACCGACTTCGTAGTATGTTTGTCTGCAGGTATGGTATCTGGTCCCACAGTACGTGGCCCAAGCTGGGCATACCTGGTCCGAGACCTGAACCTTTCTTTGGAAACACACGACAGCTTAGGAAAAAGGTAAACAGTAACAGTTTCACAAAATTATCCAACTCAACAACCGCAGACAGACAGACAGAGAGAGAGAGAGAGAGAGAGAGAGAGAGAGAGAGAGAGAGAGAGAGAGAGAGAGAGAGAGAGAGACAGACAGACAGACAGACACATACATGCACACACACACACACACACATACACACACACACATACACACACATACACACACACACTCTCTCTCTCTCTCTTTCCCTCCCACTCCCCCCGACGGTGTGCATATGTGTGTGTGTGTGTGTATGTGTGTTAGTGTGTGTGTGTGTGTATATATGTGTGTGTGTGTGTGTGTTTGTTTGTGTGTGTGTGTAGGTGATTCATCTAGCATTTTTGTTGCTTTTTTCCAGACGTTTTATGTCGCCTATGCTGAATGGCATAAACAGTACGGGCGAGTATTTGGGTAAGTCATTTGAGAAATCACTTTCTTTCAGTTTAGTATTCACTTGAGTATAGGCGAGTTCAGTTGAGGCCTTTTTAGTGTAGCATAGCTTAATATAAACATCTTCTTCGTTTATTTTTTTTTTTTTTGTTTGTTTAAGTTTGGTTGGTTTGTATGTCTATAATGTAAATTATTTACTTTACTGTCAGTTTTTTTTTCTCTCGTCAGAATGATAACTGTTTTTAATTTTGACAGAGTTTAAGTTACGAAGCATGTTTGTGCCCAGAATTTTTTTCCCAAGTGCCTCGTGTTCCTTGACTATGTGTTTTGTACGCGTGAGTACTGTACTCTTGCATTCTTTGCTGAATTTGTTTGTGTTTCTGTAGACCGCATTAAATTGTGAAATAGCAACTAAAGCGTATCCATGATTGGTTACCAAAACATCGGGCTAAGAACTTTTTTTTGTAATTCTACAGTCTCGATTTCATGGGCTCTCCCATGCTGGTTGTGACCGACCTTGACATCCTGAGAGAGATCATGGTCAAGGATTTTAACAACTTTGCCGACAGACACGTAAGCCAAGTTAAAGCAGTTAGAGTTTGCTTTTCTTCTACGGAAATTATGCATCGTTGTGTGCATTTTTGACGGATTAACTTGGATTGATTGTTTGCTGAATGAATGTTACTATTTCGCAGAAAAAAAAACTTCGTCCCGCTTTTCTAACGATGGGCATCGACAACAGCTTTTGAATTTACATTACAATGTAAAACGGATGAGAGTACTTCTATCGTAATACGGCGAACCGGAGCCGTAGGGCAAGAATCGTAATAAATGAAAAAACAAGCCTGCAGACAAACGAACTAATGAAGAAATAATACAAATTCAGACTGTTTGATTGTATGATCTATACTTGTTCTAAACGTTTCTTTCATCCTAGTTTATGGCTGGCACAACTCGTCCACCCACCATTGACAAGGGGTTGTTTTTTGCGGGTGGCACCGCCTGGAAACGGATCCGAAACCTCATGACACCTACGTTCACTGCCAGCAAATTGAAGAATGTGAGTTTACCGTTAGATCACTGAACAAGCGAAAATCATTCACATTTGAGATCATCTGTCTTCTCAGTGTTGTCCAGACAAACAGACCGATCGACCGAGAGACAGACAGGCAGACAGACTGACAGACACTGAGAAATGTGCCACACTCAGACACCCAAAGCAAAGTGGCCCCGCGATTGGTTAACGAGGGTACTAATAACAACAACAACTACTACTACTACTACTACTACTACTACTACTACTACTACTACTACTACTACTACAACAACAACAGCAGCAATAACCACCACCACCACCACCACCAACATCACTGACCAACCGGGCGGCGGTAATGACAGTGTCTGCCTGTTTCAGATGTGTCCAGTGATTGATCGATGCAGCCACAATCTGGTGGACAACCTACAGACCAAGGGACGGGATGGGCAGAGCGTGGACATCAAGAGGTCATCTTACGTTTTCAAGCATTTGGGCTGCTTTACGAAACATCTGAGAATATTTTAGAATATGTATCGACTTAGGTCCCCTTTTCTTTACCGGGAGAAGGAAGGGTGTTGAGCGGTGTGTGTGTGTGTGTGTGCACGTGTGTGTGTGTGTGTGTGTGTGTGTGTGAGTGTGTGTGTGTGTGTGTGTGTGTACGTGTGTGTGTGTGTGTGTGTGTGGGGGGGGGGGGGGTATGAGCACCTAATAAACCAATTAACGTTCTTGCAAGATTTGTCAGCGATTGAGATTTAGCTACGCACGTTTCATGAGTCCTGACGAAGCAGACCCCCCTTCCTCATTCTGTGGTTGCCGGACAGACAGGAATTTAAATTCATCACCCGAGTGAAGCACAACTTCATAAACAAAATTACGAAACTATGGTGGGTTCTGCAAGGCAACTTTTTATCTATGTGGACTTAATCGACTTTTACAACAGGGCGAGGGAGCATGAACGGAAAAAGCAGAAGCCCCTCAGATATTTTTCTT
>NC_090261.1:42360028-42425028 GCF_037325665.1 Littorina saxatilis
CAGCGGGGCATGGACTTCTACTTTTCCAACTCCAACCTCGCAACTAGGAAGTAACCGCCTGATTCAGGTAATTATCGTCACCATTACCAGTGCAAAGAAAAAAAACATAAGGAGAGAAACCGAATATGAAAAGAAAATTGAAGCGCATCATGAACCAGCAGCAGCTGCAGAAGAAAGAAGCCACTGTAACATCTGTGAAAAATGTCAAGTGCATGTACTAAAGCAAAAATCCCAGCATAGTGACAACAGAAAACAAGTCGCGTAAGGCGAAAATACAACATTTAGTCAAGCTCAGTCGAACTCACAGAATGAAACTGAACGCATTGCATTTTTTTCCGCAAGACCGTACACTCGTAGCATCGTCTGTCCACCGCTCGTGGCAAAGGCAGTGAAATTAACAATCCAGAAAAGCGCGGTAGCGGTTGCGCTGAGGAGGATAGCACGCTTTTCTATATCTCTATTCTTTTTAACTCTCTGAACGTGTTTTTAATCCAAACATATCATATCTATATGTTTTTGGAATCAGGAACGGACAAGGAATAAGATGAAATTGTTTTAAATCGATTTCGGAAATTTAATTTTAATCATAATTTTTATATTTTTAATTGTCAGAGCTTGTTTTTAATCCGAATATAACATAATTATATGTTTTTGGAATCAAAACATGATAAAAAATAATACGTAATTTTGGATCGTTTTATGAAAATATAATTGTAATTACAATTTTCAGATTTTTAATGACCAAAGTCATTAATTAAATGTTAAGCCTTTCAAGCTGAAATGCAATACCAAAGTCCGGCCTTCGTCGAAGATTGCTTTGCCAAAATGTCAATCAATTTTATTGAAAAATGAGGGTGTGACAGTGCCGCCTCAACTTTTACAAAAAGCTGGATATGACGTCATCAAAGACATTTATCGAAAAAATGAAAAAAGCGTCTGGGGATATCATACCCAGGAACTCTCATGAAAAATTTCATAAAGATCGGTCCAGTAGTTTACTCTGAATAGCTCTACACACACACACACAGACCACACACACATACAGTCGAACCCACTTAAAACGAACACGCTAGTTACGAATTTTGACTTATAAACGTATTAGTTTTAAGTTCCCAACTGAATACCTCTTTATCCATGCTTAAAAAAAATGCTGAAATTGAAACGAATTCTTTGTAACGAATTTATGCTTATAACGAGCACTTTTTGGATTCCCAAGCATGCACAATGTCTGTAATTTACTCACGCTTATGACGAAATCTTTAAACTCGTCCCGAGATCGACATATCTTGGGAATTTGAGAAGTTTGAATACATGTGTCAAAGTCTTCCCTTGCGTCGACTGCTTGAACCATCGCTCAACCGATCACTGAATAAAGTTAAAACTGATTACACTGTACTCACAAAACAATTTCAAAATTAGAATCAAAGTGATTGATAGCTCAGACACTGAACATGAATGACTGACTGACGTTTATTTCCTTCGCGAATGCCAAAAACGAAACATCAATGTTTTGAACAGAAGCCATTGCCAAAAAATATAGATGCCAGAGTGGTTTCCCTTGGACAAGGGAAACCACACTCTCAACGTTTGCGTTCGCCGGTTCGCGATAGTTTATCAGTCAGTCAGTGCTTTCGATTTGGATTTGAACATCATGTTGCAACCAAAAAAAAAACTAAATTGGCCAAGGTTTGCTACCCGTCGCCAAGGTAAGTGATTCCGAACAAATGATAGGAACACCGCGAATGTGGACAGTGTCAGTGTGTGTGTATGTGACCAAAAACGTAACAACTGGATGAAACATCTGTGTGCTCACTCTCACTCAAACTCAACAATCATCACTCAACATGAGACACACATGAACATGTAACTGAATATGTCACTTTATTGTCCAAACGTGTAGCAGCATGAAAGTTGCGAAAGAAACAAATTGAAACACCATAAAATGTACAAGACTTAAAAAAAATAATTAAAAAAAAATCAATCAATTTTCTTAATACGAATTTTGGTTAAGACGAACTTTTTTTCCGATCCCCAGTGATTCGTCTTAAGCGAGTTCGACTGTACACCACGACCCTCGTCTCGATTCCCCCCTCTATGTTAAAACATTTAGTCAAAACTTGACTAAATGTAACAAGTCGCGTAAGGCGAAATTACAACATTTAGTCAAGCTGTCGAACTAACAGAATGAAACTAAACTCACTGCATTTTTACAGCAAGAGCGTATACTCGTAGCATCGTCAGTCCACCGCTCGATGCACAGGCAGTGACATTGACAAAGAAGAGCGGGTTAGTAGTTGCGCTGAGAAGGATAGCACGCTTTTCTTTATCTCTATTCTTTTTAACTTTCTGAGCGTGTTTTTAATCCAAACATATCACATCTATATGTTTTTGGAATCAGAAACCCACAAGGAATAAGATGAAATTGTTTTTAAATCGATTTCGGAAATTTTATTTTGATAATAATTTTTATATTTTTAATTTTCAGAGCTTGTTTTTAATCCGAATATAACATATATATGTTTTTGGAATCAGAAAATGATTAAAAATAAGATAAACGTAAATTTGGATCGTTTTAAAAAATATTTTTTTTTTTTACAATTTTCAGATTTTTAATGACCAAAGTCATTAATTAATTTTTAAGCCACCAAGCTGAAATGCAATACCGAAGTCCGGCCTTCGTCGAAGATAGCTTGGCCAAAATGTCAATCAATTTGATTGAAAAATGAGGGTGTGACAGTGCCGCCTCAACTTTTACAAAAAGTCGGATATGACGTCATCAAAGGTATTTATCGAAAAACGTCCGGGGATATCATTCCCAGGAACTTTCATGTCAAATTTCATAAAGATCGGTCCAGTAGTTTGGTCTGAATCGTTCTACACACACACAGACAGACACACACCACAACCCTCGTCTCGATTCCCTCCTCTACGTTAAAACATTTAGTCAAAACTTGACTAAATGTAAAAAGGGAAAATCACCTACTGTCAACACATTTGAAGATGGAGGGGGAGAGGGAAGGGGGGTAGCAGCATCTCTGAAAACAATTGCTCCAGAAGAAACCATCACTTTAACATCTGTAAAATCATCACAGTACATGTATTTTAAAGCTAGAGCGAAAAATCAGGTTGTGTGATTAGATATTTATGTATTTTGTTGTGTATGAGACTATATTTATTTTTATTTTCATGGAGTCTCAGTGACAAGTGATAACATACATGTAGTGTGGTTTGTTTTGATTTCCCTTATAATAGTCAATTCAGCTTGTTTATTTCCCAAGGCGGTTGTATTATTTGTTCACCTTTTGATTGTACATGTTAAATTTAATTGTCTGCCTTCAAAGATGTTGTTTTCATTCATTTATGTTCTCGGGTCTGATCAAAATGTGCCACTTAAATTGTGTATGCACGCTCTGTGTGTGTGTGTGTGTGTGTGTGTGTGTGTGTGTAAACATACTTTTTTCTTAGTACTCCTGTGTAGTTATGTGGCAATTATTTCGTTTTAATGTCATTTTTTTGCAATCTTGTTTTTGTAGGGTCTCATAGTTTATGAATTGATGTTTTATAAAAGTCTCAGTGTAAAACTCAGGTTCATCCTTATGCTTGGAAGTTTGTGGTTGTATTGGATTTTTATCAGTTTAAGTTTCTGCATGGTTTTGTCCACAAGTACTGAACATTAAAATGCTGACTGCTACTTGTTCACGTGGTGTTACGATATGTATTTATTTGGAATTCGGTTTTTAATACAGATTTGGTGCAATCGTTGAAAAAAAGCACACAGACAAAAAACAAAACAAAAAAACCCCCAAAAAACTGCTCGTTACAGAGACACAAACTAAATCTTAAGACGAACTAACACTCTTCACACTTACTTCTATCCACCTGAGAGTTGAGAGCAAAAGCAGCTAGTCCCTCTCTGCAGCTCTAGGTGTTTGATGGATGTGAGACAGAGCTGCTGATGAGGCCAGCAGACGCGGTGGGCACTGAGCTCTTGAGAAATGGGGACATCTTTCTCTGTCGTCTGCCCTGAGTCGCTAATCTGCACACTGTGTCTCCCTGAGACGGTGCCAGTGAAGATTTTTTGCTCGTGCGCGCGCGCGCATGTGTGCGTATGTGTGCGTGCGCGCGCGCGCGAGCGTGTGTGTGTGTGTGTGGGTTAGTTGATGCGTGCGTATGTATGTGTGCGTGCGTGTGTGTGTGTGTGTGTGTGGGTGGGTTAGTGGATGCGTGCGTACGTTCGAGTGTGTCGTGTGTGTGTGTATGTGTTTGTGTGCATGCATGCAGAAAAAACGAAATCATCACCCTCTCATCCCGCAGTGGGGCACTGCGGTTATGAAATTAAAGGCCCCTCCTGTTTTTGGAACCACAGGAGCTTTCTAGTTTGCTGTTAGGTAGATTTTTGGTTCCTCTTTCCTGTCATGCTCTCTTTTTCTTCATGAATTCTTTTCTTTTTTCTGCCTTCTTGCTCATTCACCTGTATTTTTTCCTAAATCTCTTCTCTTGCCGCTTGTCTCGCGATTCATGTATAGTTTAATCTGTTAGTGTTCTGATGTAAGTCCAGCAGTAGATAGGTTAAGCCTATTTTAACATACTGGAAACTGGTAATCTTCCAGTAGGTATTATTTAGTTTTACTAAAGCCTGCTGGGACACAAGTAATGGGTTAGTGCATTTGTAAACAGGAATCGCTTGACAAGTGGCCCCCTTCATCCCCCCCTTCCTCGTCCTGATATGGCTCTTCGTAGTCGGCTGGACGTTAAGCAACAAATAAACAAACAAATCACCCTCTCAGTTCAGTGATTCCCGACAAAACCTTTCTTGCCGGTTAACATTAAAACCGACCCAAATTGGTTAGTCTTGTGAGCCATCGTCGGAAAGATAACCTCCTGGACCAAATATAGGGTTTTATGGGAAATGTTCTCAAAAGAATAGAAAATCCAACAAATGCAAATGTTAGCAAGAGAACAGTAAATCCAGGAAATGGAAATTCACACGGAAATGCACATGACCCCTTTCAAGGGTGTCCCATCGCATTTTTCATATCTGACCGGAAATGGAGAAAGCAGCGTTTAGACATTTTCAAATAATGCTATTCTGTGGGTGACATTTTGTGCAAATCCAGAGAGACATGTACGGATATGCATATTATTAAGCTATGCTCACAAATGTTGTTATTTCACGTAGTAATACAGTAGTTTGTTTGCAACCCCAGATGCAAAGAAACAGGTAACTGACGGTACTTTTCTTAGATTCGGTTCTTCGCAAAGAGTGAAGCCATGCGCCCTATCTTATTTCTCATTCTGCTTTCGTCAAGTTGTGAAAGGGACGTGTCCTGTATGTTTCTTCCCACCCACACAGCAATACCAACAATTAGCTCCATTTGGGTTTATGTGATATACATGGCACCACACAGAAAACGACCACGACGTTGTAAGTCTCAGTGTTTTGAACCCGTTTCCTGCCTGTGTAAAATATATTTATTCCCTCCCACGCTGCTTTTCATCGATAAACAGGAAGAGGTGTGTAGGCCCTATTTATGGAATACCCAGGCCATAGCAACCAGAAACAAGTCGCGCCAAGCGATATGCAAACATTTATTTTTAGCTTTACTAAACGACCGACACTGAAACCTGCGATAAGTCATAGCCGAAACCCGTAAACCGAGACGGGTTTAGCTGGTCTCTGCGAAGTATGCAAACCTAAGACCTAATTTGCATAAACCGAACTGTTTGTTTTTGCGTACTTAGTTGAACAACAACTTTTGTCGGAAGCTTGGGTTTTTGTGACGACATGCGTCACGTTAGACACGCAGTTTTCAAACTAGGCTGATATATTTTCTTTAAAAAATGCTCATTATGGGAAGAAAAATACACAGAAATATGTATAAGTCATTCTGCAAGAATTTAGTATAACTCCTACTGCCTAATAGATAAAACGTTAATTTGATTTTTTTTCTGAGACAATCGAGAGTACTAAAAGCACCATGTCTGAATTCGTCCCCAAAAAGCACGATGTTGTATCAGGAATGAGCAACAGAATGTTAAGTGTTTATTATTATCATTTGCATATTATTTGCTTCCATCTTTATTCAGTCATACAATTCTCAAAATTAAGAAAACGTGTTTCGGGGTATAACTTCTGTAACTAGTAAAAGATGTAAAAAGATACATATATATATATTACCCGTATCACCTTTTGACTTTAACTCAGGCAATACAAGCTTAGTTCGTGTTATAAGAGCGTGTGCACGCGTGTGCGCTCCAATGATTAACTGAGAGATCTTGTTTGAACATCATGGTCGTGTCACTGGCCGGCCACTGTGCAGATGATGTCCAATACTCGATCATGGTGCAAAATGTCACAGGAAAAATAGGGCGAACTCGGGGCAAAAACGTGGCGATCTTGAGGCGAAATGTCACCAGAAAAATGGGGCGAAGTCGGGGCAAAAATGGGGCGATCTTGGGGGAAAATGTCACCAGAAAAATGGGGCGAAACGGGGCGAAGTGACTTTGGGGCGATATGGCTTGGGGCGAAAGGAACATATGGGGCGAAAGAAAAATGGGGCGAAAGGGATGGCTCCCGTTCAAATCCACCACCACAGACCTGTCCAGGTTTTTACATGGGATGAGAGAATCCATCCATATCATCACCAACCAAAAATCAACAGTTTGTCTGCTTTTTGCGCGAAGCGAATATTGTTATGCTGAATGAATTTCGCTGATTGACATAGGTGTCAGCCACGAAATCAATTCTTCAAAAAATCCTCAACCTGCACGGTGTGTGTGTGTGTGTGTGTGTGGTTGTTTGTGTGTGTGTGTGTGTGTGTGTGTGTGTGTGTGTTTGTTGTGTGTGTGTGTGTGATGTGTGTGTGTGTGTATGTGTGTGTGTGTAAGTGTGTAAGGCTGCAGATTTTGGGTAACGGCCTTCATGAGTTGAGCCCGACGTTGACTTTTTATCGAACATTCAGTGTCAAAACTTCGTGCAGCGAGCTCCGTGAAGTATTCGTCGCGAAGTTGACTTCGCCCAATGTATATGGAAGTGGAAGGATGATCTTTTTCCATTCAAAAACCTGCACAGATTAGTGGTGGTTGACAAGGTGGTTTACACAAGTAGGAATGCATCTTTAAGCTTTCATACACGGCTCAGGCCGGTAGTATTGTTGAAGTTTTATATCTCAGCAGAAGTGGATTAAACTAGAAGTAGGTAATTATCATTCGCTTGTGATCTCAGTTTTTCACGGACCAATTTTCTTCGGCTTTGTGTTGCAATGGAAAAGAAAGCATGTCTGTCTCATTTTCACAAATTGAGTTTTTCACTCTGTTCGAGATCGTAAAATGGAATCCTCATGGCGGCAGGAAATTTGATACGCGTGGGCTGTAATTAGACCGAGCGCGGAGAGAGCTGTTCCTTAAAACGTTTTACAGGACTGATAAAATGAACTTGCTTAGTGCCGCTTCTTTCAAGCTCGAGAAAGATCTCTTTGCAATGGAAAAAATAAAACGTCTTTCCCGAGTCTTTCTTATTTAATTCCTTTTCTCCTGATAGAATTGTCTTTCTGAGGGATGTAACTTCATTTGTGTCTATCTGTGTTCGTGTGTGTGTATGTGTGTGTATGTGTATATGTGTGTGTGTGTGTGTGGGCATGTGTGTGTGTGTGCGCGCGCGCGCACGTTTGGGTGCGAATGTTTACGTGTGCGTGCTTGCGCGCGTGCGTGCGTGCTTGCATGCATGCGTGTGTGTGTGTAGAACATGGACATGGACATGGAAATCGATACTCTACGTTCCTCAGTCACAGCAGTGTTCGTATGCACCGTTCACTGACGTCCATTTTATGTCTGTCTCTGCATGTTCGGATGGATGGTTCGTGTTATGAGTGTCTTAAAATGAATACCCCTTATTCTTCCATGGGAACAATGAACACAAAACTATCTGTGTCAAGAAGGACCAGGTGTACTGACAGCCTCAAGACAATGTTTCAGTGATGTACTGCCTCCCGAATCGCCACTCCCTCTCGATCTCCTATCGACTCAAATATTTTCGCGTTTTGCCATGGGTGGCATTTCGCCCTGCACATCAGAATTCATCACATGAGAATTTGTCTATTTTCACCGCCAATTTTCTTGTTGACTCGGAGTCGGTACCTTCCGTGTTTTAGACCTTTTTTTCCCCCTCACTGAGTTTGAGACTTTGACAGCCATCATTGTATCACTTCAGCCCTAAATGTATACGAGGACCACAGCCTGATCAAACATCAAGATCACAACTAGTATAAGGTAAAACCCTGGCAAACCGCCAGATGTTTGCGTTAATTTTTCATTCGTTTAGCGTGAACAAAAGTCAAATAATTTAATATGACTTCGTCGCATGGAATATACAGCGGAGAATTACGACAACCGTGCGGCGGCGATGTGAATTTAAGCTGCCTTCAGTTTGGGAAGGAAGAGTGAAAAACAATTGGCTACTTAAAAGCGGGGTCGAAATGGGAAGCGGCGATTCGGTATACCTCGTCAATTATTTTCCTCTTTTTTTTGAGGCTCAACGGCAAAAACAAAAGGGTAAAAAAACGTCAAAGCTGACAGTAGGGGAAGGGCTCCTAATATGGACCACTTTTTGTTTCATGCAAATAACTAGCTTGTTTTCTTGCGAAGAAGTTTCATTTTGTGTTTGGTAGTCTTTCTCTCTTAAGTGAACCGTTAGGCCTAATTAGAGTGAAATAGCTTTGATAGACATTCAGCAAAAATTAAATGCAGAAAAAATCACAAATGGTCCATATTAGGCGCCCAGGCTCCTAATATGGACCAGTGAAGCGGCCTTCACGAATCACTGTCAAAAGCCCCCTATACTTCAAAATAACATGATACAACTTATTGTGCATGTCAGACTAATTCAAATATGCTTTAGATTTATCTGTTTCGGGTTGATGAGAGCATTATTTGAAGCACACCAGAAAACTAAAGAAGCATATCAAGAAATTATCAACTTCCACAAAAAGAAGACAATTTGATATATTTTTTTGAAAGCTCGAAGGCTAGTTATAGGTTATTTTCAGCAAGCTTCTTAATGAATTAATGGAAATAGCCTTTAGCTTTTATTTTCTTCGATTTGTTGAAGGTGGTCCATATTAGGGGACTCACACATACTTTGAGATTTTGCTATTATTTTTTGTTTGCAGAAGAAACTCGGGGTCAAAACTGCTAAAATATAACAAATACGGTCTTAGCTGTCATATATATAGCAATTTTTGTGTGATAAAAGCTTTGGCTGTGGACAGAAACGAGTCCGTTTTAGGCGTCAAATTTAGAGTGAATGCTGCCAAAAGTGAAAAAAAAAAGAGAAAAAGCCAAACGGTTTTGAGGTTTGTGTTTCTGCAACTGTTTTTTGACATGTGCAAATTGTCCAGAGAGGGTGAATACAGCGAATGAAATGGTTTTTTAGCGCTCTAGCGCTGTTAGTTTGTCAGATCAAGAGGTGGTCCATATTAGGAGCCGGTCCATATTAGGAGCCCTTCCCCTACCTGTACCCGTGTGCACTGGCTGAGAACTTTATTTGAAGACGCGCACCTGCTGTATTAATCATCTAACGAGTTGCCGGGCCAGCAAAGTCGGTCATTACGTCATAAACTTTCCACGACGCGCTTGAAGTTAATCGTATACATGCACGTCTAATGAGCAACGTCATTACTTACGTCACTTAGTTTTGACGTAAGCCTTCTCACAACCCTTTGACCATCAAAAGGCTATTCATTCATTTGACAGCATTGTTTTTTTCCCTCACACAATTATGCACTGAATGCAATACGGTCTTAAAGGTGATTTTCCTTTGATGGTGAATCTATTAGCACAGAATACAGATATATCTAAATGCCAAGAGTAAGCTTACCAGGGATTTGCTTTAATGTTGAGATCAAAAATCTAAAAGGCTTACACTCATTCACACTGAAAACATATAGACACTCTTAAACAAAGACACAACGAGATAAAGTTGGTTTTGTTCCATCAACGCCTGTTTTTTGTTATGCAGGATTTGTCTTCACGAATAAAAAAAACAAGAACGGTACGTTATTGGAACGATCAGTTGATGACAAAACAGCACTGTACTTCGACCAAGCGGTCTTTGGCGTGGACAGACTGACAAACACTTAATTATGATACAGAGAATGAACTTAGTTTGGAACATTTTTTGCTAGGAAGACGCAAGCGAGGCAATGCCAACGATTAATTTAATTAACGATAATGCACGCACGCACACACACACACACACACACACACACACACACACACACACACACACACACACACACACAAACACACACACACACACACACACACACACACACACACACACACACACACCTTTTACCCGCGCCGTACAGTATCATTATAATCACATAATTAGGAAAATTGTGCTTGCCATGCTATTTACATGAAACAAAAAACAAAACAAATAAACACTCACACAAAAACCAGAAAAAAACTGAAACAAAAAATTTTGTATATAAAAAAAAAGACAACACCGAAAAGTAAAAGAAAGAAAAGAATGATAATATCCTTAGTTTCAGCTGTTACAAGTTCTATCAAAATTGTAAGATTTTCATTATCATCATTATCCGGCGTATTTTTTAAGCTTGCAACGTACGTCTGTAACATTCTTGTTGAAGTTGAACAGCACAAAAGGTAAGAAACACGAACGAATTAACAGCAACAAAAGCACCATAAACTTAATTAAAAAAAACAACAACAACACCCACATACCAACCACCTCGACATCGAACAATCCAACAAGGGATTAATCAAACCCATCTCAAATTAACAACAGAAACAAAACATCAGCCAACCCTAAAAGAAGTAGCAAGCAATCAAATTTACAATCTTGACCTTGTGCAATCCAACCAAAGCTCGAACACGGAATGACCCAACCAATCCCAAAATTAACTACGTTCTCATGTAGAATGATGCTGTTTCAAAAAAGGTGTGCTTGACATCTGGCTCCCCGACAACACGCTCCCCCGACATTTTGTTCCATTGTTTGAGTGACCCAGAATTTTCCGTCGCTGACTTTTTTCCCTTCATGAAACTGCAATGAGTTATTCTTCAAAATGCGCACATTTGCGCACGCATACTGTACAAACACACAGATAGGCAGCTGCAGGCAGCCAGGCGGTCACGCACGCACACACACACACACACACACACACACACACACACACACACGTCACACACAAAGACAAACACGCACATACACGCACACACTGACACACACACACACTGACACACACTCACACATACCCCCCCCCCCCCACACACACACACAAACACATACACAAACTTTAAGTTGTGATAGCTACCTCCTATGAAAGCACACATGCACACACGCCGTCAGACAGACAGACAGACAGATGCACGCACGCCCGCACGTACGAACCCACACGCACCGACACAAACACACACACACACACACACACCCGCACACACACACACACACACACACACGCACACACACACGCACTCACGCACACACACACACAGTGACACACACACACATCCAGTTGTGATATTTACCACCTAAAAAAGCACACACGCACGCATGCACACACGCAGTCAGACCGACAGACTCACAAACACTCAGACGCCCGCACGCCCGAACACACACACACACACACAGTGACACACACACACATCCAGTTGTGATATTTACCACCTAAAAAAGCACACACGCACGCATGCACACACGCAGTCAGACCGACAGACTCACAAACACTCAGACGCCCGCACGCCCGAACACACACACACACACACACACACACACACACACACACACACACACACACACACACACACACACTCACTCAGTCACACACTTCAAGTTGTGATATCTACCACCCAGGAAAGCGCAATTCGCTCCACCAATGTGGTAGGACATGTCGTCCCTTGACGTACGCTCCGAGAGCAATACGAGTATATATCCGGGAGAGAAATCTCCGGAATGGAAATGGATTTCATGTCCTGGTCATGTTTTTGCTAGTCACGTGCCACTGATGAATGGCTGTTCTTTGAATTGTCTACGCGAAACTAATACGCCAACCTTGAGGATAAAAAGACGTTTTGCCGTGTGTAAACCATACTAAAAATAGAACATTTAAATATAACACAAACCATCACGGACCAGCTGAGGCTTTTACATTAAATGTGTTGATATCGCTTCACGAGACTTGTTTTATTTTATTTATTTTAAATCAAAGCTGAAATGGCATTCTTTTTTGATTTGACCAGAAAGTCAAGTAAGGCCAGTGCTGACATACACTGTCGTTGAATTAATTCTACTGACACCACCAAAAACCTACTACCACCTGGCTCCTTTTGTAGAGAGGAAACTTTCTTTTTGCTCAATTCTTCTTCTTCTGCGTTTGTGGGTTGAAACTCCCACATACACTCTTGTTTTTGCACGAGTGGATTTTTACGTGTATGACCGTTTTTACCCCGACAATTAGGCAGCCATACGCCGCTTTAGGAGGCAGCATGCTGGGTATTTTCCTGTTTCTATAACCCACCGAACTCCGACATGGATTACAGGATCTTTTCCGTGCGCACTTGGTCTTGTTCTTGCGTGTACACACGAAGGGGGATAAGGCACTAGCAGGTCTGCACATAAGTTGACCCGGGAGATCGGAAAAATCTCCACCCTTAACCCACCAGGCGCGGCCGGGATTCGAACCCACAACCTTCCGCTTTTGAGGCCGGCGTCTTACCACTAAGCCATTGCGCCCGTCGTTTTACTCAATTGATTTCGCAACTCACAATTAATTCAGCAATAATATCATTACGCGGTGAGTGTTGGTTGAATGTATATAGACGTATTCCTTTTTACAAAAGATATCATAATCCGCACATTGACAGCCAGGCTGTTAAGTTTTGGTGTGTGTTCAAGTAAAAGGATGCTCTCAGTTCCATGAAAAGGCATTGCCAATTCTGTCGTGGTTTACAAACTGGTTTAAACTGGAGACGGATGGGAGAATCCATGTCACTTCATAAGAAAAACATTTGTGACGGTCGTGTTTCTTGAACTTTCTTCCATACCGCATTAAAAGTATGATGTATTGTCGCAAGCCTACACCTGTGACACCGTGACGTGCTCGGGGGATTTTCCAGCAAGTGGACATAATGAGTTGAATTTATAGTTTGTTCTAGGTTCCACGATTTGTCGCTGGGGGTATGACTGGTAGTGTGTGTGTGTGGGGGGGGGGGGGGGGAGGGGGTACTGAGGGGATGAAGCTTTTTGAGAAATTCTGAACCTGGTATTTGCCAGCCATTTTTCTGACGTTAAAAAGTTACTATGAATAGCTAATTATGCAATTTGAAATGGGTTCGGGAAATGGGGGGGGGGGGGGGGGACCCCGGAGGGATAGAGGGGGGAGCAACACAAATTATATAGTGCAGCACATCTTCTTCTTCTTCTTCTTCTTCTCTCTCTCTCTCTCTCTCTCTCTCTCTCTCTCTCTCTCTCTCTCTCTCTCTCTCTCTCTCTCTCTCTCTCTCTCTCTCTCTCTCTCTTCAAGGTTAGAGAAGGGTTGAATAGGCGTGCAATCAGGCCCCACTGCCTCCCTTTTGCCTGTCAGTCTAATATCTGCCTCCCTGCATGTCTGTCTGAAAAGTCAAATCTTTTTCACGGGCGCACTTTAACCAAGTAGTTTTCTAAGCAGTCGTTTCCCAAAAATTGATTTTTCATTCTTGGGTAAAATGCAGCATGCTGGGTTAGCTGAATTTCTATGTCCTTGCGGCGCAGATGTCAATCATGTTCGATTGGAGAGATGATCCAAGTTCGTGAAGTAACAGTCTGGACTGACAAGTTGTTTTAAAAGTTGATTATTTTTGTATTGATTTTTGTATTTGATTCTTTGTTTTTTCGGAAAGTCAAAATTCTGTTGTGTCTGCGGAAACCCATATACTCACAGTCGCTGAAAACGTAAAGATGACAATGGAAGTTTAAATAACGCCAACCAAAGGATTGTTCCGTGTCTCAATGCTTTACAATTTTACCTAAATATGAAATTAAAATATCTTAACTAAATAACACACGAACACACACACACACACACACACCGTCACACACACACCACACACACACACGCACACTGTGACACACACACATACACAAGGGCGAGCGCGCGCGCCGGCACTCACACACACGCACACACACACACACACACACACACACACACACGCACACTGACACACACACACACACACACACACACACGCACACACACTCACATACATAAGTGCGAGCGCGCGCGCCGGCACTCACACACACGCACACACACACACACACACACACACACACACACACACACACACACACACACACACACACACTATGACACACACACACACACACACACACACACACACACACACACTGTATCTTTCCCGGAACTACATGGGAACCAATCATTTGGTTATTTATCTTCCCGTGTCTTATGCACACTACGTTTCACGACAATAAAGTTTATTCATTTTCGTATTCGTATTCGTATTCACACTGCTCAAATAGAAATGATTTCACCCTTTGTTTTGATATTAGAGACTGTGACCCCTGATTGTTTTTGTTTTGTTTGTTCGTGTTTTTTTTCTCCCGAAACTACCTAGGCACCAATCGTTCCTAACACAGTGAGACTCAAGCATCCGTGTTCTGACAAGTTCAGTCGCATTCTAGAACTAGGTCGCAGCAAGTCCATTTTTTTCTTTCCCGGAACTACTCGGGAACCAATCATTTCTTCCAGACACCAGCAAACGTAAATTCACAGAGAACATTCACCTTTTCGTTTGACACCAGAGTCTGTAAGAGTAAGTTATTTTTTTCACTCACGGGTTTCCCGGAACTGCCTGGGAACCAATCGTTTCTTCCAGGCGCAAGCATCCAATCAACTGAGTGATCCAATCGCAGTCTTTGACCCCGGAGTCTGTTACCATTCCAGAGCGAGGTCACAGTGAATGTTTGGGTTCAGTGTAAAAACGCGTCTATTTTTAGTTCCGGCCGCATTCTGGCATCAGCGTGCTGTGCTTCTATTCCAGCCTCACAGATGTTTCCAGCTCACACCACAGGCACACAACGATGCGGAGTTTTGAGGGGGAAACCGAAGGCCGTGATTTAAATCTTAAAACCCTTACAGATCCAATGTCGCAATTTGGCTTGCAGTATATTTCATTCCTGACCTCACTGAATTTACCTGTCGAAAGAAAAAAGTATGCTGACTGCATGGAAACTCGTGCAATTTGTAATTGTGCTTGCAACGTCAATACTTCTGTCAGTGTTTACGTTTGATGCCTTTTTTTTCCCCGTCCTTCGGTATTTTCAGACAAATCTGAGTGCAGTTACATTCCGCTTGATCAAAATCTTCTCAGCTCCCATTTTATCATTACAAAAAAGGAAGCTTTTTCCTCTCCCCCAAAGCATCACGGCATCTCTCACGTCGTCAATGCACAACTTGATATATATACCAAAACCCCGTTCGGTCCATTCATCTCTCAATGACCTCGTGATAGCATGACACTACACTAAATGACACACTGTGACACACACCACAGTTTGCCTGTCGTCACGATATCTTCTAACATGTTACCTACACGTCATCGCGTCCTATAACTCGTCAATTGCGCCATCGTCGTATAGAATATGCAACCGTTGACGTGCCTGTATAGAGGAAAACAATGCTTCAAAAATTGTATTTGTATTTAATGTTAGGTATTTATTTATTTATCTATTTATCTATTTTTAGTGCATTTTCATTCTTACGATTTTGCTCTGAGTTTTCAGAAGGTATCTGTTGATTATTGCATTTACTAAGTACGGGTTTGAACATTTATATTCAAGATTGTGTGGGGCTTGTAGAAGTACAAAAATCCTTCAGAAAACTGGCAGTAGAACTGGACATAGTTTGTACTAGTTCTACTCCAATCTAATGTCATTTCAGTCCTGCAGGTGGCTTCGCTTCAAGTGTTCGCCATACCATACATCTGCACTGACCTGCCTGGGATACGGTTATGTCAGTCACGGTTAATGCGTATGATGGGACCAATAACCCGATTTCTTGATATTTTCAATGCATTCAGAGATGTGTGAATAGTTGCTGTATATGCGACTGTGGTCGTGTTGGATCTTTCGTGGGCGTTTTGGGAGAGAATGGGAAAACCGCTGGTTTTCTCGGCACATGCCCTTATGTCAGCCTTTGGTATCTCGCCACAGCCCTCCCCCCTCCAAAACCCGGCCTACCCCTCACACCCCCCCCCCCCCCCCCCCGCCTTCACTCCCCCACCCCTAATTCAAGTTCCTCTGTGACGCACACACACCGCTGTGACGTACACACACACATGTCGGTAAGACATGCTATTATGCAAAGAAAGAAAAAGAAAAAATGGAAAAAAAATTATACAAACAGGATTTGCATTTACAAGTTGTGGAAGATAAAAACCATTTTTCAATTTCAACATAAACTATGCCGCATAACATGCCTCGTGCATCGTGTGACTAAAAAGTAAAGCGACATCTACATGTAAAACCTGTTACCAAGTAGCTTTACTCGCCACTCTGTTGACATCGGCGATGACGTGGGCTGCCGTCTTCGAAGCTGACAGTGACAATGTCAAGTTTAGCGAGATGGGAGTTACAATACTGTTATTAACCTCGTTGTTCTTCGAGGCTAGTCTGGAAGAAGCTAAATGATGTACATGTGCACAGCGCGAGACGGAAGTTCATTAACTTTCTCTCTCTCTCCCTGTGTTGCGGGAAGGGTGTGTGGTGGGGGGGGGGGGGGGGGGTGGGGATGCACAGAGGTCAAAGAGAGAACGTACACAAGTAGAGACTCGCTTGTCATCCGGCTTTCTCGCAAAATGGGGAAACCCCGTAAGCACTCAGCAAACCCCGTTTTGCCTGTCAATCAGACGTTTCAGCGATTCAACAAGTCAAAGAGTTCTACGCGGTGTAGAAACGTCAGTCTCGATGTCTTTAGTCGGTCACACATCCGGTTTCTATTTGGCGTGTTTGGATAGATCCCGGAACTTTTGTTCCGGGTCCGGACTGTTTAAAAGCAAAGCTCTGAGTCCCTCTCTTCACATCGGCTTCAGCCACTCGTACAGAATTCAGCATCTCTACACCTGCAGTTCTACTCGCACTTTTACTCTGCCCGCATTTGCTCTGCGACTGACCAAAGCAAGAGTTGAAACACAACCGTACTTTTCATCTTCGACGAAAGGAGATCGAGAACCTCCACCATGACTAAGTTCTTCACACTCCTGTCTCTGCTGGGACTGGTGCTTCTGTCCCTGGGCCACGCCAAAGACCTCTACGCTGCAGCCGGGCCCAACTCTGTAGCCTACAAAGACGACGTCCTCGACGATAACAACAACTACAACAACGACATATTCGACGAAGTCCTGGGAGATGACCTGGATGACTTGAACGATGATGAGCTGGATGACGTTGTGGAGAACCTGGTGGGCGGGTCTGTTGAGGACACGGTAGTGGATGAGCTGGATGACTTCCCCGTGGAGGATCTGAATGACGACGGTCTGAAGGAGCTGGTGAAGGCTGAGGACGAGATCTTCGTTGGGCAACTTGGTGAGTTGACTGACTGACCTGCTCATATTTATATTTGTTCTACAGATTTTAAGGTTCTCAGACACATTTTCATTTGACCAGAAAATGTGGTGAGTTCAACTGGTTGGTTTGTTGATTATTCTTGTTTTATCGTCTCTTGAGCAGATTGAGTTCAACTAAGTCCATTCGCGAAGAAAACTTCATTTTATATGTTCTTAGTGAACAAGTGTTCGTGGATTGAGAACGAGGCAACACAATGATCTGATGTAAAACGGTGAACGCTTTTGTTGAACTTTTAGTAAATTTAGATAGACGACGTTCCGGCGGAAATAACTTGGTTAGGGATTTTATTGTCGGCGCCGAAGAGTTATGCCACTTCGAAACAGTGAGGCAATGAGCTGAAATGTGCATGTTATTCAGTGTCCGCTCGATATGATGGCCTTTTTCCCCCTGAAAAAAAATGCTCATCGAAGCTCACACCAGTGAAACCCCCATTTTAAGAACTTCAAAAATCGGACAGAATTAGGTTTTACAAAGGCGGAAGTCTTACAATAGGAGTAAATGAACAGTGGTTATAAACACAAACTCTGAGAAAACAAAGTCTTAATGGGGAAAGAGTCTTAAACGGTTTCACTAAAGAGCGCAACAGTTGTTTCACATGCAGCCAATTTATTCATCGACATAATTCTTTTACGGAATGGCGTTCATTGAGCCTCTTTGGATTGAAATGACGGTTTACATTCCATGAAATACTAGAAACTACAACAGTATTTTGCAAATGATAATCTGACTGAAACGAATTTCTTAAACTTCTTGACGTAGGCTCTCGTTTGTTTAAGGAATGCTGCTCGCCTTCTATAGCTTTGCCTGTCAGTTGGTATTCGTCTTTATTCAAGTTAACCATAAAATGTTGAAATTGTTTGCTTAGCCGTGGAATGTTGTATACAACAAGTTGAACTTGTAAATGGACTCTTAGTCACGGTATTTAGTATTCTGAATCCATCCCCACCACTGTTACGCACCACTTAGCACAATTTGTCTAAACTGACGACGTTCTTTTCCTTTTTTCTTTTCGAACAGACGTCCACATCGCCAAGAAGCTCTACCTCGAGAACAAGGCCGTCACCTCCCAAAGCGGTCAAGGTCGCCGCAAGAGAATCGCGCCTCTGATTGGCCGTGCCGCCTGGACGATCGGGCGCGCTCTCTTCAGTCGCTTCGGACGTACCCACGCGACACGCAGCGGAGCTCGCGTCACGCAGCACTACCGCGGTTCGGGCAACTACCAGAGCGCCGTCAGGGACTTCGAGCGCATGAGGCCTCATATTTTATAGTACCTGTGCCTAGAAAGAAAGAGAGAGAGGGAGGGTAAAAGTATCATTAAATGCAAGTTACTTAAAAGTACGAGTGGTGAGAAAATGACTGAATGTTACGTTATGTAGCAATGTGCAATAGAAAAAGTATTTATCTTACATCATGATACTTGTACTTTAATTCTTGTACGGCAGAATGCAACACGTTGAAGCATGTTTGTTCATCACTGTGTATATTACATGTATAAATGTACAGTGCTTGGAAACCATCAGTTACACACCCTCATTTTCCTTATGTACAGATTTCAGCGAATACATTTCATCAAATGCTGTTGAACTGTTGGTGATTAAAAATCAAACATATTCTTGTTTGTTCAAATGGTTAGTGTGTATGTGAGAGAGAGAGAGAGAGAGAGAGAGAGAGAGAGAGAGAGAGAGAGAGAGAGAGAGAGAGAGAGAGAGAGAGAGAGAGAGAGAGAGAGAGAGAGAGAGAGAGAGAGAGAGAGAGAGAGAGAGAGAGAGAGAGTGAGAGAGAGAGAGAGAGAGAGAGAGAGAGAGAGAGAGAGAGAGAGAGAGAGAGAGAGAGAGAGAGAGAGAGACTGCAATTGTTCATGTATTTGTTCTGACATTTGATGGCAGTGTGTGACTCTTGGCTTGAATTGATAAAACAATCATACTTTACATCTTCCTTTGTTTACAAATAACAAGATCATGGTGCGCACACACACTCTTTCTTTCTTCCTTTTGCTCTGAGCCAAAGGGGAGAGGTTTCTGTAGCTTGGCATATTTGGAAGGTTGAGCATGGGTAATCAAAACACTATAATACAAAACCACATGTATGAGACTAAAAAGATTTTTGGTCAGTGATTTATTTACAACAATTGAAAGTGATACGAACACATTTTTCAAACACAGACTGTCTCACATTTTGCAAATAGTAGGATAAAAACCAAACACCTTGCATGTAGATGTATTGACCAAATTGCCACACGATAGGTGCAATATCTGTGCATTCACTGTCTCGCATGTCCAGGAAACTTCCAAGGAACATGTCCAGTTTCCAGTTACTGACATGCACATACAGGTTTCTTTGTCCGAAACCTAGTTTTAGAGCAATACTACTGCTACAGCCTTTGAAAAACTGAAATTTTGTATTTCCATATCATATATTCCAAAATGCATCTCCAGTTTACATCCACAATAAATGCAACACTTGTAAAATGTCAGCTTATTCTATAATTTCATTTACAGCAACAAACAAACACAATATCCTTGCACAACACTCACAAACACAAACGGTTTACTCAGAAAACATTCTTTCACACATAACCGACAAGACTCTACAATCGTAACATCTTGGCTTGCCGTGCTTCCTCCAATTCTTTCTCCTGCTGTTCCATAATTTCTTTCCTTTCTACCAAGAATTGGCCGTAAGTTTCTCCCTCCAAATGAGGCACCACCTCAATCCCACATGTGTGAGCAACGCCTATCACACGCTTACAAACTTCCTGGAGAGAAATGTTCTCAAAGGCTGGGTCCTGAGACTTGATTTGGGCGATTTCGTAGACATGTTTCAAAGACACCCTGCCAGAGATTTCTTGGCCTGAAAACAAGAAAAAATTGTACACAAGCTTTCAAAACACTTCGCCACATCATTTTTGGCCTGGGAATCAAATCCTGGCATTCCTTTCATCGTTTTTCTTTTCCATCAATGAATGTGAATTTTGTTTTTAAAAAAGAACAAACAAACAATAAACAAGCAAACAAGCTTATAGTTCTAGTTCACCAGTAAAGTTGTAACATGCTTCCATCAAACATCTACTGAAAGCATAATATCTAACTAATACTAATCGATCATCCAATTTAATCAATCAATCACCAACAAATTAGAATTAAATATTAGCTCATCGAAGAAGGCTACAAAAAGAAGATCTGAACATCATTTTAGTTTTTACAAAACTAATTGAACAGATTAAACATCACATCAGTTTGAAAAAAAGGAATACCTGGTTTCATTGCTCCTTTTTTGACACCTGCAGCCTGCTTTAGGAAGTATGTGACAGGTGGGTTGTTGATGTGCATATCAAAACTTCTGTCAGGCTGCAATAGATAGCAGAGAGTGGCATTTTATACATTTGAAATGCATTTCTTTGTTTTGACCGGTATGAAATCAGCAACAACAACAGCAAGGATATATATATCGTAATATTTTAAATCAAGGTGAAACAATTTTTGGTTTTGTTACTGAACTAATTTAACAAATCCTGTCAAGTTTCACAAAGAAATCAAATGAAAAGACAACAGATACTGAAAAGCAACTTACATTAACCTTAATACTTGTTGGTAAAGGGATCCCAGGCCTGATGGTGCCGGTCTTCTCATTAAATTCCTTGCAAAATGCTGCAATCTGGATCTGTCGCTGAAACATAGAATTAAAACTTTATGTAAGTGCACAAAATAGGAAGTGTGGGAGGGGGCAGGAGTGTAACAACAGTACTTCTTTTTAACAAGAGCTTCTTTATTAATTTTTTTTTTATTACATGTACCAATATCTATTTTTCTACAGAACCCAACCATATCCCTTTATCTATATATCCTCAGACCTGAATTTGTTCTTGTTTTTTTCCCTACATCCTTGGACTTTTTAAATTGAGTGCAAGACAGGTTTTTTGTGCTGCATCATATTGCTGACTGTCACATGTACAGTGCACTATATGCAGTGTTGTTCCCATAGCACTAGCAGTGACCAAAGACTGGGACCTGAGAACAACACTGAATATGCATCACATAACTGAAATGTTGAAGCTTTAAGCAATCCACTGTGCTAATACAGGATAATATATATATAAAACAATTATCTATCTGACTGACCGACATCAAAGTATATATATCAAAGATCAGTGACAGTGTGGCAAGTACTGAAGTAGTAAACCACATGACAATATTCGCAATGCACAGCACAACACACAGTGCTACATACAGTTATCAATAAAAAAAAAACCACACACACAACTAAAGCCACAATTTTGATCCACTTCTGGGTAATTTTTATCCAGAAAAATGGCAATCTTCTTACATACCTAACCTCCTGAGCAGTTTGTCGCCACAGCAATTAAATCTGAAATCTTCACTCTTCTTTTAGTATGTGATGTCATTTCCACGGAATTATATCAGGAGATAGCCAGATAAAAATGTGTTGGTCTACTCTGATCATAGCAAAATCAGAACACAAGCAAACGGCATTGCTTTTCTCAAAACACGGCCAAAACAGCGTCTGCTAGACTTGGAGGTCACCGGTTTTAGTTTGTTCTCATGTCTGAACGGTAGTATAATACCAACCTGTCCAAGTTGTGGACCAAGAGGAGGAGCAGCTGCTGCCTGTCCCGCGGGAATTGTGACCTTCATATGAGGTGGGTGACTGACTTTCTCAATTGCTTTTTTCACCACTCGGGCACCTCGCCGTGCTCCACGGGCAGCCATGTTGGTTGAGAGTTGTGTCCCTTGCCACCCGCAGGTCTGACTAATTACTGCGTGACCACGCGCGATCCCGCCGCGCGACCTCAAACTAAAGCATTTACATGTAATATAAATGAAAAATAAGGGAGTTGTAATGCATTTTTGAAGAGATAGCGAGCAAAAGTGAAAGCACCGGATTTCTGTCACATCCGACCATGTCCGATTTGGTTTTAGAACACACGCGACCCGCACAAACTAAAGACGGTGTGCACGGCGGCCAGTGCCGTGTGTGTGTGTGTGTCAGTGAGTGAGTGTGTGTGTGTGTGTGTGTGTGTGTGTGTGTGTGTGTGTGTGTGTGTGTGTGTGTGTGTGTGTGTGTGTGTGTGTGTGTGTGTGTGTGTGTGTGTGTTTTAGAATGATTAGCATCAGAAAATGAAGAAGAATGAGATCCTTTTCTTTGGAAGGCATTCAACACAAACCTTCATGACGGTCACGACTCGATTCAGTGAAGACTGAGAGACTGAGAGAGACTGAGTCGAGACTGAGAGAAAGAGAGAGAGAGAGAGAGAGAGAGAGAGAGAGAGAGAGAGAGAGAGAGAGAGAGAGAGAGAGAGAGAGAGAGAGAGAGAGACTGAGAGAGAGAGAGAGAGACTGACTGAGAGACTGAGACTCGAGAGAGACTCGGAGAGACTGAGACTGAGAGAGACTCGAGAGACTGAGAGAGAGACAATGACAAAGACAATGACAATGCCGGACAATTCTTTATTTTACGAGGGTAACAGAATAAGCATAGGTATACTTTTTTGCATCTGGCCCTCACCCTAAAGATCTTTAGGGACTAAATCTACTATAATAACTAGTATAATTAGTGAAATAGTATAAGTTTATGTACATAAGCGCATTATATAGAAACATTGTAGTTTATAAATGTTTATGACTAGGTGCAAAGCAAAAATTAGCAAATCAAATTAAAGTCTGAATAATGTACATCAACTCTGCAAGACAATGAGTATTGTCTCGGTGCAGAACATCATAATTTCGAGAGAGACAGACAGACAGACAGACAGACAGACAGACAGACAGACAGATAGACAGACAGACCAATTCCCTTATTTTTCATTTCTATGGGTTAAAACTTGGTGCAACGTGAGAAAATACTGTGAAGATATTACACGTGTATGTAAATGCTTTAGTTTGAGGTCGCGCGGAATCGCGCGTGGTTGTGCAGTAGTTAGTCAGACCGCCACCTTTACCATGTTCTCGAAAGACCCGTCAGAAAGAAGTTAACTACAAATGTAAATTATAATAATGAAACTAAATACTTTCATCTTTGAGTGTAACACAAATGTCAACGAAAATATTTGTTTGCTCCTTTATGAAGAATTCATCTGTTTTGGGAACATTTTACCCGAGGTAAGGTAAAGCAACATGGCGGACTTCTCATGCTGAGTCGGCGTACGAAGATCGTCGGACTTGTATTGAGTGTATTGTAGTGATTGAGACAATGTGAGTATGGTTACTGAATTGTGCATTGTGTAAGCAACGTGCAACAGAACACGATGAACCGTAAATGCAATGTCTACCTAGAGATGAACGGAACACTAAATGGCATTGGCAAAGCAGCCGAGCTACTAATAATGTCATGAAGTGTCGCAGTAATCGTAGTCGTAGTAGAATAACCGAATAAACTGTACACTAAAAATAGGCTAAACATATCACACTCACAGACTGAAAGACTCGAATATATAAGAATATCCAGTAGTTTTTACTGTTTAGAAGTAGAACTGTGAATAAGGTGTTAAATTGCAGCGGAAAGAGTGTACCTCATGTAATGTAACTCTCTATTTCTGTTTCTTGTTGCCTTTTCTCTTTCTTACTAAACCCTTACATGTACTTCTTTTATTTTATTCTCTTCTTCTTCATTCCAAAGCTTTTGAGTGGTTTTTCAAATATCTAAGGTCGCAACAACCATCTAGGTCAATCACCACAGTCCCTCGGCCAGTCATCACTGAAGTGAATGCGTCTGCCAACCAAAGTACCATTACCAAGCATGTCAAATTACTAATACATGTAGTACTACTACTAGTCTAGGAACAGCATTTATCAACCAACTGCAATGCATACACGATTAACATGCCAACAAAGTAATAATTTTTCAGTTATGACAAAAGAAAACTCTGCTTTGCATCAAAATGCTTTGACAGTGGTAACAGTGACATTGCAGTACTGAGTTAACTCAGTAACTAACACCTGATCCAGCGATTTGCATTTTGTATTCTCTCGCTTTTGTCGGTCGCTCATGATAAATGCTATCGAAATGATGAATGTCTTTCTTTCTGAAATTACTCAATCTTAGTATGAAGGCTGTGGCTATATATCCACGGGTCCGTGTCTCTAGACTCGATGCTATATATATATATCCACGTTACTGACGTCATCGTACTCAAGGGACGCTACTCTCGCCTTATATTTTCCTGCTTTCGGTTGGGCACTTTAGTTCACTGACTTCAGCTGTCAAATTTTAAAAGTCAAAATTCCCTTTTATTTTTAGATAACGAGTTAGACTCCATGAGTTTGTTTGTTTGTTTGTTTGTTTGCTTAACGCCCAGCCGACCACGAAGGGCCATATCAGGGCGGTGCTGCTTTGACATTTAACGTGCGCCACACACAAGACAGTAGTCGCAGCACAGGCTTCAAGACTCCATGAGTGGAATACAGGGTCCAAAGTTCGATCAGCAGCACTTTGAAGGGGAGGAGAGGGGTGTTTATGTGATAAAATGTAAACAAAGCCGGCTGCCGTCCTACCGTTGTGACCGGTGAAAATTGCAGGAGTGCATTTTTGTTGCAATCTCGGCTTTATCAACGAAATGCTTTGTAGAAAAGAAGAGTAGAGCAAAATAAAAGAAAGGAAAGTTAAGAGGGGAAAATAAAAGTGAACAAATTTAAAAAAAAAAAAAGACTGAGGCCAGGCTCGAACTGGAGGTCTCACGGACTGTTTGGCAAATCACTATCGTCTGAGCTACGGAGACAACGTGTCCGTTAAGGGAAAAATAGGAATCTATATTTTGTGCGATACTCCTGATGATTGCTTTTGATCTCGACGAACTTTTTGAAAGTTGCACATTAGTGCACTCCTGTAAGGCTTTCAGTTTAGTTTGCAGGTTGTCAAAAGAGTTGATTGTTTTGTGGTAAGAACAAAATGGTGCTTGATAAGAGTGCCAACGCGAGGCTTTTCGTGCGACGATGACGTCAGTAACGTGGATATAGCTTGGGGACTAGACACAGACCCGTGGATATAGCCACAACCTAGTATGAAATTGATATCTAGAATTAAAAACCTTTCTGGAAAATAAAGTCAGACCACAGTTCTTTGTATAACTTGAAAACATGTATCTTTTAGAACGACTCATCGGTTCTCGGAAAAAGAGATCTCTGTTTGAGTGTTTCTAGAGTTTGCAGTTAGTGCCAGTTCTCGAGCCTTGGCCATGGCCATTTTCTGTTGGTGGAAAAGGAACCTCATAGTCTTACTAGTAGTACTAATTTTACAAGTCATAATCGTTTGATTCCTTTTACATTCACTGATTCTGTCAATATTTGATTTTTATTGTCGACAGTTGGGAGTTTGCAAGGTTGAAACAAGAGAGCTGGTCAAGCTTGAAATGTCGGTAAGTATTGCAAAATGTCACAAACAGGCACACGCGCGCACAAGCACACCCTTGTACACACACACACACCCACACTTGTTGTTGTAGGTTTGTATAAATGTGTTCGATCACACTCTTTTAAAAAAATGTGCTTTTTTTTAATTTATTTTTTATTGTCTGAAATGTTAATGAGGAAGTATCCTTGAAATAGAGTTTATTAATATTTAGAGTAATTTGAATCTCGTTCTGTATTTTTAAGAGCTCACACATGAAAATAATGTAAGCAGACTTGATTTTGTCTTAAAAGTTAAATGTAAAATAAATACAAATTTTAACAATTGTTTTAGCAGGGAATCACAGCAGGCTTATATTTATAGTTTATTTATGTTTTTTAAGAACAGAGTGTCTATTCACCGCCACTGAATAAGTGAATGCTTAGAAACTATATGAGATGGTTCATCTTTTCTTCTTTATTTTTTTTTATCTAGGCACCTACAGAACAAGATGAAGGTAAGTTGAAAGAAAACTTTATTTGTTTTGAAGATTTTGCATTAGATTATGTGTTTAGTAAAGTAGATGTTACTAGCAATGACACATGAAATTTTGAAATTAATGGTTGAATGACAAGAAACACACCATTTTAAAGAGATCAAAATTCTGAGCACATAGCAATTTGTTTTATTTAAATCGGTGCAGTAGTTCGCGAGATATGGTCATTTTAGTTCGAAATCGCTTTGCTTTGAGCGAGCCGAGATAGCAACCTCTTCAGGCTTTTGATCGGCCGAGTTTCGCATTTTTCGGGTCCAGTTTTGCGCAGCATAATCGCTGGGATTAAGTCATTTCTCGCTCGATTCTTTTGATTTTTGGCTTAAATGAAACAGAAGTTCATGTTTTATAAACTGCATTTGAACCGTGTATGCCGATGGAAGTTTTCAGACCAAATTTTAGTGAAACTCACAAGAGTAATGTTCACCGTCATGCTGACGGAGATGTAGCTTCCGGTGGGTCGCGTTTTTTTGTATGGGAAAGATGTAAGGCTTTCTCTGATTGGTTGCAAAATATCACAGCCCTCCAATGAAAATTACGGTATTCCGAGCAGTTTGAAATGAACTGGTCGTCTGCTAAGAGTGACGCGAAAATGGCCGCGAGAGGCAGTGAAGACGAACACGTACTTTCACACTCAAAATATTCCAAAACACATCTTTTATTAATTTCATACAGTAAGCTTTGTTTTTGAATCATTTCTTTATTCATTCCTTTTTCATTTGATACATAATTTGTGACTCACAAACATCAATTATGCCAATTATTTTTCACTCAAAGTGAGAAGAAAAAAAGCCTTTTCACTGTGTCCTCAGTTGACGCTGGGCGATGTGGCAATGCTAATGTTACTGATTTGATACTTTGTTCCTAGTTTAAGACTACGTTTAAAAAAAAAAATGAACTGGCTTTGTCTTATAAGTTATATACATGTACATTTCATTAAATCATTTACCCGTTGGCTTTTTTATACCATAGCTTGTCACATGGATGTATTTTCCACACACAACTGTGAAGTACCTATTCACACAAACTCTTATCTTTCTATCCGCTTTGGTGAGAAACACATGTCTTGTCCACCTGATTAAAAAGGAGATGTACTTGTGCCGAGCAGTGATTAGCCAAATCTTTCAAATCACCACACGCTGTATGATGCTGTTTTAGATTTTAGAACAGGTTGTATTCGCAAGATGGCTGATCAGTATTGGAGAAAAAGAAGCTAATTATTTGTGCATATGCCACACGCCCTCCAATTTCATTAACAGCGAGTTTTCAAATGCGTCAAATATGCGAAAATCGTGCTTGCATGGAATCCCTTTCTCAGATTTTGCAGGCGATGGGGACGCTAAGGCCAACCTGGACCAGGAGTTGGCCCGCAAGGTGGCGCTGCAACAGCAGATGTTGGAGAGTGAACGTGACCGCCAGAAAGAGGCTCTGGGTTACCAGCAGTCGTTACTGCTGCAGCAACAACAGCAGGTTTGTACAATTTTAGCGTCTTCTTTTCTTAACATTTATACAGTCCAAGAAAATCCTCTGGGTTACTTATAATTCAGTTTGTTGATGTATTTATGTTGTTCTTCATATGTAAAGCAGACACCCTGTACAAATGCTAGTTGGAAACAAAATGATTCAGAAATTGTAATAGGCCTTTATAACACTAGTACATGATTAACAAAGAGGGGGGGGGGGGGGGGTGTTGCAGAATTTGATCATGCTTCTAGATCCCCTAGCCTGCTTGAGGATTCACGCCTTCTACCATGTCTAATCAGATGACCCTCATTCTTTTTCTCCCAAGCTGAACCCTGTGTATGATTGGTAAATGTTATCTTAACAGATGACGCAGCCGGTACCCCCACCACCACCTCAGATGACACAGCCCGTGGCACCACCACCAACACAACCACCCATACAGCCTCCACCCCAACCCATCGCTGTGGCACCCCCACAGCCGCAGCAGACAGACCTGATGATGAAGGCGCTGCAGCAGCAGCAGATGCTGGAGGCAGAGAAACAGCGTGAAGCACAACAAAAGGTACTGGTTGCTACTTTTCTGTGTGCTTTGGTGATGGAGACCTGGGGTTTCTAAAAGCTTGCTGCCCAACCTGAGTCAAGCCGAAGCAGGGATCAAAGTTCCCATTCCAAAATCAAAAATTCCTGATGATTTCATGGTGGTTTTATTGATTTTCAGACTGTATTGGGTGTCCAAATGACATTGCAATACTTGAAAAAGTCAGTTACTTAGTCTCTAGGCAGATTTTCCTGCTTTCGAACGTTATTAACTTTGATATGAATTCACCTGCACTGATACGCTGCTAAGAATAAGTGGGAAAATACCTTCTGGTACATGTTTGATGTAAACAGGATGTTGTTTATCAGGTAGTTTGAGAGATAAGTAAATCCATAAGAAACGGTTAACATTTTGATGTAAAATTTGTATTTTGACCAGACAATTACACAAGCAATTATGTTAACTGAAACATCAAAAAGAGGCAAAGACATATACATTTAAAATCATGACAGTGATGCTGACAAGTGTTTTATTTCTTTTTACAGTTGATGCAGCAGCAGCAGCTAGCCCTGTTGGAGGCCCAGCGCTCTGAGCAGCAGAAACGTATGATGATGGAACAACAACAGCAGCAGCAGCAGCAAGTTCCACCATCTTCAACACCACAACGTGAGTTTAACTGAAACTTTTGATAAAGTTAAATCCCACCTTGGGGTTATTTCCAAGTACATGTAACAAATAAATGAAGATAGAAAAGTGGAAAAAAGGGGATGAGTAATGCAGAAGAGTTTTTGCAAAACCCAAATAGATTTTAGGGGTCAATTGTTGAATATGGTGTATCACTGATGCAGCAACGTTTAAAAAAACCTGACAGAAACGGTTGATTAAATTACATATCTTATCCCAATTCACATTGAGCAATTTACTTCAGTTTAGTGCTAGGACGCTGAAAACTACGCTCACCCTGGTAAGGTGGGGAAGTAACCCTAAAAATAGAACGGCCTTGACGGTCACATGACAACGTCAGGTCAAGGCTACCTCCCAGCATGCTATGCGCACGCGTGCTCTCGCCGCCATGTTTGTAGTCATTCTACTCTTCAGCGACGTTGGTTGGGGAAGTGTTTTGGTTTACACTCGGGCTATTCTTTAGCCCACTGCTTCTTGGCAATACCAACCCTGGTCACACGTCTGTATCTTAGCTTTTGTGTGAGATTTTTGCAGTTTTTGACTCACAAGGCTTCAGGGGGCAGGCGCCCAGTTTTAGACTTGTCTCCTGTGAACAGATTTCTGAGACAAATCAAGTTCACAATGGAGACGCCAGCGTCAGTCAGAGACGCACTCAGGCCGGGAGACTGGGTGACGTTGATCGATCTGACAGACGCATACTTTCACATTCTCATGCACTTATCAGACCGGAAATGGCTGAGATTTCGGTGGGGAGAGAGAGTGTTTCAATTCAAGGCCCTTCCCTTCGGCCTATCTCTTGCGCCTTGGATTTTCACGATGGTGGTACGCCAGCTGTGCGCCCTAGTCAGGCAGCAGGGCGTACGACTCGGGGCTTACCTCGACGACTGGCTTATCCTCAATCAGGATCGAGAAGCATGCAGTGCCCATACGCGGCTCATCCTGTGTCAGGCTAACGAGTTGGGTTTCTCGGTAAACCAAGCCAAGTCGGAACTTACGCCATCCCAGACCTTCACGTACCTGGGAATGAGGTTCGATACGGTAGATTGGGCAGTCCGCCCCTCACAGAGGAGGATAGACAAACTGCAAAATCTAGTGAAATCTTTAGCGTCACAGAAGCAAGCTCCGGTCAAGGTGCTGGCATCAGTGCTTGGTCAAATGGAATCCATGGCCACACTTGTCCCTCTGGGGGAGTGCACAAGAGGCCGTTTCAGGCAGCTTTGAGTTCGGTTTGGAACCCCTCCTCCCAGGGATGGCAGGTCTCGGTTCAGCTAGAAAGCTGGTTTCAGCAGACCACAGATCAGTGGCTAAAACCATGGGTCTCACAGGGAGTTCTCATCACTCCCCCTCCCCCAGAGGAGGATTTGTTCACAGACGCTTCCCTATCAGGCTGGGGTGCTCATCTCTCTCACCACACAGCCCCAGGCACGTGGACAACAGGCCAAGCCCTCTCACACATCAATGTTCTCGAGATAGAGGCTGTAGCCCACGGTCTTCAGAGCTTTCTGTCACTGGTGGCAGGCAAGCATGTTTGTCTTCATACAGACAATACAACAGTTGCAGTCTACATCAACAGGCAGGGCGATTCTCGCTCTCACACACTGTCTCTCAAGGCATGCCAAATTCTGAAGTGGTGTCACCAGCATCAGATAAGGTTGTCAGCAAAACATCTGCCGGGGAAACTGAATGTTTTGGCAGACTCTCTCAGTCGATCCTCGAAAGTACTCCATACGGAGTGGACGATCACCCACCACGCTCTCCAGTGGCTATGGGTTCAGGTGGACAAACCAATGGTCAATCTTTTCGCAACCCGGTTTTCAAGGAGATTACCAGTGTTCATATCCCCGTTTCCGGACCCGGAAGCCTGGAAAGTGAATGCACTGGAAGTCGACTGGACAGGACTCACGGCTTACGCTTTCCCACCATTCCAACTTCTCGGAAAAGTGCTGAGGAAAGCAGAGTTGGAGCAACCATCCCTGGTTCTGGTCGCGCTGATGTGGACGAGTCAGCACTGGTTTCCGGATCTCCTCCGCTTAGCAGAAGGTCCTCCCATTCCTCTAAACCTGGAAAAGGGAGAATTACTGCAACCACGCACCGGCATTCAGCATGAGAACCCACAGTCCCTGCTCCTTCACGCATGGAGACTGTGAGAAGATCCCTGCTCCGGTCGGGTGCCTCGGAAAGTACCTTTGATTTGGTTCGTAAAGCGCACAGGGATTCTACGAGCTCAGTGTACGCTTCATATTGGACGGCTTGGGTTAAATGTTGTGCAGAGAATCAGGTCAATTCTGTATCCCCACGTTCTATGCAGGTAGCTAACCACTTGTCATGGTTAGCAGCTCAGGGCAGCTCCCCCTCGTCTCTTCGAGTCAGGCGTTCTGCTATTTCGGCTACGTTGAGGCAGTTAGATCACAACATTAATCTCAGCGGCGTTATTGCTAGTGTCCTAAAAGGTGCGTCAATAGGTTTTGCTGGAACCAGAGCCCCAGTTCCTGCATGGGATCTCTTCCTTGTTCTAGAATTCTTAAGATCGCAAGATTTTGAACCATTGCAATCAGCTAGTCTAGCTAATCTTACTCGTAAGACACTTTTGCTCGTTCTTTTGGCCACCGCAAGGAGAGGTAGCGAAATTCATGCTCTCTCAGGCTCATCCAGAGACATAGCTTTTGAAAAAGATGGTTCTATCACTTTACGTTTTAGGCCGGAATTTCTAGCCAAAAACCAGAGGCCTGATCAAATTTCCCCCATAATCAGAATTCTTCCTCTTAACAAAATTCTGGCTCCAGGGGACCCCGATATGTCTAACTGCCCAGTTCGGGCTCTTACCAGTTATCTGTCTCGCACGGAGCCTATCAGAGCTAAACAGCAGAGGCTGCTTTTCCTATCTCTGAACACGGCTAGGCATAAAGACATATCTAAGGTAACTCTTTCTAAATGGATCTCAACTCTGATCAGACAGGCATATGAGTGGTGGCACAGAAAGAAAGGGGGGGGGGGGGGGGGAAGACAGTTCTCCCTCTAACGTCGGCGAGGACGCACGAGGCAAGAGCCTGGGCATCCTCCTTAGCTGTGCTAAGGTCAGGAAGATTGTCTGAAGTCCTTGATTCTGCCTACTAGAGATCTGAGGATGTTTTTATCAACTTTTACCTGCACGACATTTCCAGTGCGCGGCAGGACGGTACCAAGGCTCTACCAGCGTTGGTAGCAGCAGGGCAATTGTTGCCTAGCTCATAGGTGAGCATCCCACCACCTTAATTACACACCCTGTTAGCTATGGTACTGGAGTTCTGGTCCTTGATCCTTTTCTAAACTTCCGGTGTGGCAGGACGCGATAAGTTTTCTGCTTTTTTCTCAAAGTATACTCTGTTTTACACCCTGTAAGCCTTCGATGCAGTTGTAGACATATGTCAGGTAATACCTCACCAAGTTGTATGGTGTCTGAGGCTGTCGTTGTGGCACAAACTTGCAATGAAATCTTCGATCGGGAGGTAACGTCCCAGGTCTTCTTAGATTTGATGTGGTAATGTCCTTGATGTTTACCTTTCGGGAGCATTATCGTCCGTTTTCTATACATATTTTACAGTCTAACACATTCACGCATTAAGTCAGCTGTTCTTCCCACCTTTCTTATCAACAGAAGGTCCATGCTCCGTGCTCAGACGTCAGTAGTCACTCCATTCATTGTCCTATGTATTCATGGGTAACGTCCTTGTCTTTTTCGCCAAGCAAGGCACAAAAGATAACGTCCTTGTTCATTTTTGGCAAGAACAATTGCATTACTGTTTTGGCCAGTTTACAGTTGATTGATCTGTTCTAAATTCCCAACAGCGATATGCACATGATGTCAGTTGAAAAAAAATAAAGTAGAGAAAACAATGAAAATTTTGTGCATTGTTTTTGCAGACTAGGAGGGGGGATTGAGCCTACATTTGTTTGATTCAAACAAAATGTTAATGGTGTGCGAGGTGATGCTTGTTTCAGATGGCGGATTTGTCTGTGGAAACGCTAGATGGCAGTGTCTTAAACGTTTTGGAGGTCGTGGTGGAAGCAACTGCACCTGGTCCATCTGTGGATCCGACGCGATAGGTTGCCGTTTTCCAGTTTCTCTTGCAGCTCGTCCACTGTTTTGCTTTCAGTGTCCAATCTTAACTTGGTCTCTTTCAGTGTAGGCGTTTGTTCATTGTCGAAGAGATCCTCGTCTCCATGACTGTCGCTCAAACACGAATTGATCTTCTTGGAATCAAACGAAATCTTCACAGTGCTGGTTGTTTGTGAGAGGGTTTCTATACACTGCTGCATAATCCCAGGGTTTGCCTCTCCGACATTCTGTGTTTCCAAGCATTTAAGTGACGGTACAATGAAATTTACCTTTGCCTCAGATGAGAGGCATCTACCTGAAGATTCAGCAGACCCTTCAACAACTTGACCTAATCCTTTTGGGCCACCCATAAATCTGAGAAGCTTCCCACCAAAAAGCTTGTAAGCTGTTTGCCAAAACGTTTTGGTCTGACTTGCGTATCTCATTGCACATGTTTCCTTTGTAGAATAGAAAGTCACAACATCTAGAAAGAGAAGGAGCGCAATATTATTCATTGGCAATATGCCATTTGCAATAATTTCGTGAAGGGTGATCCAGTGTGACAAGAGACCTTGTTTTTTTAGACGGGCTGCAGCTGCAGCTGCAGCCCGTAGAAATTGTGTTTTTTTTCTTCTTCTTCTTCTTCTTCTTCTTCTTCTTCTTCTTCTTCTTCTTCTTCTTCTTCTTCTTCTTCTTCTTCTTCTTCTTTTTCTTCTTCTTCTTTTTCTCTGGGTCCTGCGGTTTCATGTTTGAATAACTTGCTTACTAGCACTTGTTTTCCTGTAGCATGATCAATTGTTAACTGACGGAACTTGAGTGGTTTGTCAGAATGCGTTAACTCAAGGTGCTCTTTAGTGGCGCGGAGTGAGTCAAATTTAGCTTCACAGTGATAACACCTGAAGTCCATCAGCTGAAACAAGGAACAACGAATTCATAACAGAGAAATACTCATGCTATTGTGTATTGTAGGGGAAGAGGTATTCAGTTTGAATGCCACCCTTTGAACTGTTGGCTTCATGATGAAATGCGAAAACACCCCAAAACACGTTAGTAGACTTGAGGAAACACTTGTAGTACCCCTAGAAGCAATTCAACGCTTGAGAGATTTTAGAACACATATATCAACTGTAAACTGGCCAAAACAGTGTTGCAATTGTTCTTTCAAAAAGTGAACAAAGACGTTATCTTTTGTGCCTTGCTTGGCGAAAAAGACAAGGACGTTACCCATGAATACATAGGACAATGAATGGAGTGACTACTGACGTCTGAGCACGGAGCATGGACCTTCTGTTGATAAGAAAGGTGGGAAGAACAGCTGACTTAATGCGTGAATGTGTCAGACTGTAAAATATGTATAGAAAACGGACGATAATGCTCCCGAAAGGTAAACATCAAGGACATTACCACATCAAATCTAAGAAGACCTGGGACGTTACCTCCCGATCGAAGATTTCATTGCAAGTTTGTGCCACAACGACAGCCTCAGACACCATACAACTTGGTGAGGTATTACCTGACATATGTCTACAACTGCATCGAAGGCTTACAGGGTGTAAAACAGAGTATACTTTGAGAAAAAAGCAGAAAACTTACCGCGTCGTGCCGCACCGGAAGTTTAGAAAAGGATCAAGGACCAGAACTCCAGTACCATAGCTAACAGGGTGTGAATTAGCAATCTGCTATATGTGAATTGGGATAAGATATGTAATTTAATCGAAAATTTTAATAATAAATTTTCATTTGATTAATATACTTGCCCAATTCACATAGTGAAGTCCCTCCCGCCTGCCCCGCTTTAGTTCCCCTAAAAATTAGAGGGCGCTTCGAGCGAATGACCACAAACATGGCTGGGAGGTAGCCTTGACCTGACGTTGTCATGTGACCGTCAAGGCCGTTCTATTTTTAGGGTTACTTCCCCCCCATACCAGGGTGAGCGTAGTTTTCAGCGTCCTAGCACTAAACTGAAGTAAATTGCTATATGTGAATTGGGTAAGTATATTAATCAAATAAAAATTTACTATTAAAATTTTGGATTTATCTACCAGCACGCTTTTTCACTGACCCATTGTATAGTTGGAGGCAGAGAAAGCCCAGCGAAAGGTACTGGTTACTACTTTACTGTGTGATTTCTCAAAGCTTGCTGTCCATACGGAAATATTAATGCCCCTGAATGTGTCTGCTTTCAGCTGGAGGGCCCCCTGCTCCACCTCACATGCTGCCCAGCATGAGCGGCGGACCTCCACAGCCCCCTCCCTCCCAGCCCATGGTCGCCCCACCCCAATCTCACCCGGGCATGCCAGGCGGCCAACCACCCCAAGTTGCCCCGCCCATGCACATGGTTCCACCCCCCATGTCCCAAGCCCCACCCCCCATGTCCCAGCCTCAGCCAGGAGGTCCCCCACCCAGTCAGATGCAGCAGGTGATGGCGCCTGGACACATGCCGCCTGGTCAGGGGCCACCTCCGCCTCAGCAGAATCAGCAACAGGGCCAGCCTCCCCACATGATGTTCCCGCCGGGCCAGGGACCGCCCCCAGGGCAGGGCCCACCCCCTGGCGGCCCCCCTGTCTCTCACCCAAACCTGGGCCCGCCAGGAACACAGCCACCCATGTCTCAGTCCTCGGGGATGCCGCCCCACATGGGGCCGGGCCCGGACCACGGCATGAGGGGTGGACCACCTGGGCCACCCATGGATCGCGGGCCACACCCTGGAGGCCCTGGAAGCGACATGGACGGCAGGGGGATGGGTCACATGGACCAAGACATGAGGCGAGGGCCCATAGACCAGGACATGAGACGGGGAGACCAGGACATGCGCAGAGGTGACCCTGACATGAGGAGACCGGACCAGGACATGAGGCGGCCAGACCAGGACATGAGACGAGGTCCTATGGACCACGACATGCGCAGAGGTCCGATGGACCACGACATGCGAAGAGGACCCATGGACCGTGGACCTGACAGAGGACCGATGGGAATGGATCGAGGACCAATGGGAATGGATCGAGGCCCGGACAGAGGTCCAATGGGGATGGATAGAGGTCCCGACAGGGGACACATGGGAATGGACAGAGGCCCGGACAGGGGACCAATGGGAATGGACCGAGGCCCGGACAGAGGACCAATGGGAATGGACCGAGGCCCGGACAGGGGACCAATGGGAATGGATCGAGGTCCGGATAGAGGACACATGGGGATGGATCGTGGTCCAGACAGGGGACGCATGGGGATGGATAGAGGTCCGGATAGAGGACACATGGGGATGGACCGAGGCCCTATGGGAGATGACCGTGGTCCTAAGGACATGGACCGAGGCCAAGGGGGCAACTTTGGACCACCAGGCAGGGGTATGATGGGAAGACCTGGACCAGGCAGAGGAGGACCGCCTCCCCCCATGCAGCATGGACCCAGGGGACAGGGACCTCCAGGAATGGAGCCCAGGCCACCACAGGTAATGCTCTTGTTTTCCAAACACCTTTTTTAAGCAGGTGCATCGATGCGTGTGTCTATGTCTTGAGCTGGAATTATGGTAATGTGCCGGAAATAAATGAAACTAATAGAAGAGAAACCAACCATGGAATGCCTTTTGTGGTTCTGGAAAAGATTTCAGGCAAAATATTGCTATATTGCTGGAACTGTCTGACTTGTGAGGAGAATCAGCATTGAGTTTATGGAAAGAAAAGGCCATTGTTGCAGAGTGGAAATCGTAATCCTTGAATTCAAATCTTGCATCAATCATAGCATCACCATGGAATTCCAAAATATTGAAATTTAGCAATAAGTTTGTGTTTTCTTTGTGAATGTCACAGACATGTTGTTGCAGGCTAAGCTTGGCTCATTTGTTATTTTATGTTTTACGTACAGCATTCAGGTCCCCCTGGGCCCCGTGAAATCCGTCTGCCTCAGGCACTGGAGAAAGTTCTGGAGTTCAAATCGGTGCGCGCTCAGGAGATGGGGCTGGACGCAGAAGATCCTGAGGATGCTGAAAATGAAGGTGGAAACTGTCTTGGTTTCTGTCTTGCTTTAATTTACTCCTTCCTTTCTTTCTGTGTTATGTTTGTTGTGTTTGAACAGGTGTTCATTTTCTAACTGATTTGCCTTGACTTTCGCATATCAACACCTCATGTCCCAAATAGTCACAAGAACTTAGGACAAAAATACCAATTAGTCAGTCTTGACTTTCGGTACTTAACACTTTCTACCCCAGCTATGTTGACCAAGTTTTTTTTAGCCGAGACCAGCTGTACTGCAGCAGGTCACTCAGAATTGTAGTAACTGTGTATCAACACGCTGGAATGCAGACGTTAAATGGATGTTACAGGAAGCGACTGAAGCTAACAGTCTGAGCGGATGTATTCGTACCTGGTCAGATAGAGCCATATGAGTGGGTACGGATATATCCGTACCTGGGAGACAATGAGTTAACTTGATGAACTTCTTTTCATTGCCACCTTTTGTTCTGATTAAAGGAAAGGAGGGGGGGGGGGGGGGGCAGAAACAAGATAACAGATTTTCAATGCAATGATGTCTTTCTTTCTTTCTGCAGAGGAAGGAGGTTTATAGGTCCTCAAGGACGTTTAGTGGTACAAATTAACAATGTACACTGTTGTACTCCTCAGTACTTTTGAAACTCAAATTTGTGTTCAATTCTTTTGCAGAGAGTCAGAGGAAAAGCCGAGAAGTAGAGGTGGAAGAGGAAGACGAGGATTTCCCAGGGGAGGATGATGCTGTCATGGAAGAGGAAGAAGGGGAAAAGGAAACTCCGGTCAAACATGCTGGCAAAGAGGTGATTTTTGTCATGCTTCCAGTCATAGTCATACACACACGCTACAATGCAATACAAATATATGTGACCCTCCACCACGAAATGAGTCGCATGTCACCTCGCGCGGTTCTGCGCTAGGCTTAATATAAGTCCGGGGAGTGTCTGGTAACAGTGTGAGGGTCACCTTAGTCACAGGCTTATAACTCAAACAGTTCCTGCGCTTTTCTAAAACGGGTTTCACCACTGGATAGAGCATAAAAAACTCTTTAGGAAAATGTAAAAATATGAAAATCATGCAAAGGTGACATGCGACTCATTCCGTGGTGGAGGGTCACATATTGTCTGATTGATACAAACAGAACATTTTATTTTGGATCGTCACACAATGTAAATAACAGTCAATTAAATTACATGGCATACAGAAAATAACAGCTTAGTACTCAAATCTCATTTAGTCACGTTACATGTACATTTTGCACGGAAGTAAAGTTAACTGATTTAGAGTAAGTCCTGAAAAAGCTGTTTCACCCTTCAGCAAGTTTCGCTGTGATTCGCAGCAGGAGTCTGTAACTTTTATCTGGGACAAATCATGTTGTAAAGAGAACTACAAATGAAACTTTCACTGTAGTGCAGCGTTTTGCATGAATGACTTCATGTGCTTGCCACTTTCAGCAGCAACCTCTCCCGTGTTTGTCTTACCCAACTTTGTAGCTTTTTGTCTGTCACAGTCCAAAAGCAAGAAGAAGAAAAAGAAGAAGAAGGCCAAGAAGAACCGCCAGGAGCAGCAGAAACAGGCACAGCAAAACAAGGAGCCTGAGAAGAATCCTGAAGAAGATGTTCAGATTGAGTGAGTGTTTGATTTTTCTTGCCATCTTTTTCACTGCTTGGATTTTATTATGCTATTATTGTTGCACTGAGCTGTGTTGTCTAGTTGTCTCACCGAAATTTGTAGAGAAACTGTTGTTCTCTGATTTTCTGATCTGAACATCTGAGAGCGTAAAGTCCTTAAAAATAGGAAGTCTAAAAATGGAGGCTTACTTCTTTCACTACCTGTAGGACGTCGGCTGACATCCTGGGTAACTTGCTTGAACGGGCAACAAACCTTCTTCTTCTTCTTCGGCGTTCCAGGATTTTTGGCCTCAGGTCAGACTTCAAGTTTTGTAGCTTGAATAAAGCTAGTGGTCAGGATCAGGGAGTCTTTGGTGCCCCAGAGTTGCTCCTGCAGTGTGGCACCTTGTGGCCAGTGATCTGTTCGGGCAACAAACCATTCAATAAACAACAACAGAAAAAGAAGAAAAAGAAAATGTGTGTGTGTAAAGTGTATTCATTTGTGCATCAAGGGCACACTGTAAGTTGTCAATTTATGTCAAGGTAATGCTTTGGATACAAATATTTCTGGGCAGCAAACAGGTTAGATAGCGGTTTCCTTGCATTCTGTAGCAAATACATGGAAATTGTGATGTTTGATTCCTGTGTGGTGTTTGCAGGTATGTGCAGGAGCAGTTGGAGCTGGATCCATCAGACCCCAACTATCACACCTTTGCAAAAATCTTTGAGACTTTCAAGGTAAGTCCTCGTTAGGCAGGTAGCCCGCCATATACATTACCGGAATATTAAGGTGAATCAGTATTTAAGATGCATTTTCAAGCTTAAAACTTGATATTTGGTGCAACTTGAAGGTGGGTGTACTGATGATGTATCTGAAAGTGAGGGTAGCCTGAGAAAAGTGTGTGTGTGTGTGCATCTTCTGTGACTCCTGACCATTTACAACAAAGCATGGTGCGCTGTTATGGGCTCACTTTCTGGTGAAGCTGGCACAAGAACTGTTATTCCTTAGTTATTTTGATCATTCACATATGTTGATGAAGTACTTGCTGCAGTGTTTACTTTGTTGACAGGAAGCTGCATGTTTGAACAATGTCAGACGACTTTATTTGTTTTGCCTTTATGCTCTTGATGTTACTACAGCAGTCCCTCTCATGAACGGACACCCTTGGGCCATAGCAAAACTGTCCGTACATTGCAGGTGTTCGGTCACGGGAGGGGTGACCACACCACCCCCTCCCCCATACACTCACACAGAGACACACAAACAACAGGATTGAGTCTATGCTAATCACTTCTTGTGGCTACTAAACAATAACAATAAACTCCTAATACTTCTTTAAACGTTCTGTAAAAATGATTTGTATGAAAAGTGTTGAAAAGAAGAGATAAAATAAATCCTCAAGGTAGTGAACACACTCACCATGCACTGACATACGAAAGCAGCCACACAAACACAGCACAGAGGAGCGTGTGCAGATGCTTTGCCAAGAATAAGCTTGAAAACCAGTTTGAATAAATAGCAGCAGATAGAGCTGCATGTCATAATCATGTAATTTATTTTCTTCTTGTCTGGCTTTATTGACTGCATGCCGATCATGTGGCATGGCAGTGACTTTTCACTCTTCAGTCGGAAATACACTGTACATAACACAGCTCCCACTCTCCCTCACTAATGCCTACCCCAAGCCGTGAGAACTGATGCTTGGAAATTGTGTGGAAGAGTACACCTCTCTATTTCTCTCCAATGCTCTTCCTGCTGACATGCAGTGACACCGGACACCCACAGAGTTTAGCCAGCTACCCCTCCACCCCCCCCTCCCTCCCTCTCTCTCACTCCCTCCAGCCATGTACTGTTGGGGACTGTGGACAGCTGCACTATTCACTCAGAGCAAAACCAGTTGACTGTGTCGTAACTTTTGACAAAGCAAGACAACTGAAGGGTTCATAGATTAGGCAACCGACTCACTGGTCAAGGCTGAGAGGAAACAAGAGTATCTTGTCAATGAAAGAGGTTACACACAGACATACGATGCTGAGAACTGTGGCCGGTTTTTCACTCTCTTTCGCTCAGGACCTTTATCGACTGTGGTTTCTGTTGTTTACGTCCAACAGACAAGAATATTAAAGAGCTCAGTGCAGTTTCATGTTGGCATCTTCGCATGTACTCCACTCCTGACCAAAACTACCCCCCTTCCTGATGGGTACACGGGCACTCAAGTTATCAGTGACTGTCATCACGCCATTGCGGCTGTGATCTTTGTACCAAGAGCCGGACTGCTCTGTTATCGATTTTGTTGTGGTGAAAATTTGACGATGGTCTGTCCGTACATTGGAGGTATGACCTGCTGTTGGGACCGAAAATGAGTGTCCGCGTCCACGTTTTGCAGGTGTCCGTTTAAGGGGGGGCAAATATAGAAGGAAAACACTCCGTGCCGAGCAAATGTGTCCGTACATGTCAGGTGTCCGCTCACGCCGGGGGCCGTACATTGCAGGGACTGCTGTACATGTTTTCATCATATTGCTCCCTGCAGATCACAGAAGCTGAAAAACCCAAGGACAAGCTGGATGAGAAACGGGAAGCAGAGAAACTGGCAGAGAAGGCCCCAGCCAAACCCAAAGCCTCCGAGGATATGGATTCTGATGATGACGATATGGATGAGGTATTATGTTCTTTTTTTTAGGGGTACCTTCGTTCCTTCCAAACACCATGCACAAGGGACAATAATAAGTAAATGAGATTTGACAGCTTTTGTTTGGAGCCTCGTAAAGAATCAAACTGAGGTTTTCATTTTCAGCTCTCATGTATCCAACTCAACTCAACTCAACTCAAATTTATTAATCCATATGGAAATTAAATTGTAACAATACTCATTTCCAATCAAAAGAATAAGAATACATAATAAAAAAATAAATAAAAACATCATAAGAAAATAAGTGAGTATGATTATTATGAGTATGATCACAGTCTCACTAACGCAAACAGTCATCCGTCAAGTCAAGTCTGCCATCACACAACTCACTCACACAACAACAACAGCAACAGCAATACAATTTAACAAAAACCATAATTCCAATAACAAAAAGACGTCCAAGAGTCAACCTCCACATCCACGCACACACAAGGTATACAAAGCACCACATGTCGACTAGACATTATTATTGTAAGTTATTTGTGTTGTTTGTTCACTTTAAAGGCCTGCAGAATGAGGTACTTATCAACATTCTGTGTTGTATTTTGTTAAACGTTCCATTCGTTAAGGTTCTTGTTTTTGGAGGGGTCTTGTAATATTTGTAGTAGAACTTACTCTTTGTTCCCTGTTGCAGAACAAGGATGAGGATGATGCCAATAAAATCTCTAAGAAAAAGCTGAAAAAGTTGACTCGACTCAGCGTTGCACAGCTCAAACAGGTGAGCCAGTGTTTCTGAAGGTGTGCTTGTATGTTAGTCTTCATATGTGCGTGTGCCTGTATACGGGCATGTCTGTGTGCATGTGTAAGTGTCTGCATGTGTATGTGAGCACATGAGTGTGTGTGTCCGTGCTGTTTGTGTGTGTGTGTTGTTGGTTGCTTTTTATCAGAGTTCTTTTTCATCCTACATGTTTTTGTGAACTGATTGTTGTAACATATCTCATTGATTAACCGGTGATACATTAAATGGTTTTCTGTGTGTGTGTGTGTGTGTTACTGTAGTTGGTGACGAGGCCGGACGTTGTTGAGATGCATGATGTCACAGCCAAGGATCCACGTTTGCTGGTGCATCTCAAGGTATGTAGCTTTTCATATGAATCTTTGTATAAGGTGTGAAGTACAGTCAAACCTGTCTGTAGCAACCACCCAAGGGACAATACAAAAGTGGTCGTTATGGGCAGATTGTTGTTTTCGAGAGGTGGTCGCCAGAGCAGGTTCGACTCTACCTGTGTAGGTTCAAAATGAAAAGTAAAACGGTTAAAAGGGATGAAATACAATAGCACAGAGAAACATACGGTAGACTTTCACAAACTGTACATGTGTACACACTGTAGACTTTTACAGTGTCCCATAATCTGCTGAATGCTACCTGACATGCTGTTATCATTGCAGGGACCATCTTGTAGCCAAAAATCTGTCCCAGTGCCTTAAAAATGTTGTCAGACATAAGTTGCCTCTTGAAGTTTATATCAGAAATATCTTTGACATATCTTACCTCTTGAATTTTATGTTAGGAAGTACCTCAACTCTCTGAGTGATATCCATTGTATAGTAACGTGCTTGTTGTGAATGTTCAGGCCACTCGCAACACAGTTCCGGTGCCACGCCACTGGTCGTACAAGCGTAAATACCTCCAGGGGAAGCGTGGTATTGAAAAGGCTCCCTTTGAGCTGCCCGACTTCATCCGTGCCACTGGTATTGAGGACATGCGGGCTGCTTTACAAGAAAAGGTGGGTTGACAGGAGGAAGAGTGCTAAATATGTGTAAAAGGTTTGTTTTTATAGCAAGGGGGGGGGGGGGGGGGGGGGGGGGGGGGGGGGGGGGGGGGGAGTATAACAAACTGTGGAAAAGTGTTTGTATTTTGGGTAGTGTATTTACACCATTTATTTGATTAATTTTGTTGTTGTTGTTGCTTGTACAATTATCTGGTTGGTTTTCTTTTATTGGGGTGAGGGGGGTGCACAAAATACACATCCAAACACTTGTGCAGATCACATAAGTGTATGGACAGGCCGACTTGTGCATGCACAATACCTGTCTCCAATGAGCACTGCAGTACTGTATAGCAGCTGACTTTGCCCAGGTAGAAAGCAAGCCAAATGTTCATGCGAGAAACTTGACAGGACTGTGAAAATGACTGAATGACCTTCTCATACAGGAGGAGGCGAAGAACCTGAAAGCTAAGATGAGGGAAAAGGTGCGTCCCAAGCTGGGCAAGATCGACATCGACTACCAGAAACTGCACGACGCCTTCTTCAGGTTCCAGACCAAGCCCAAGATGACCATTCATGGCGACCTCTACTATGAGGTAAATTGTTCACTTTGGATGTTCTTGTCTAGAGTGTTTATATTTATAATGAAAACTGAAGTCGTTGGTGTGTGCTTTAATGCTATGTCCACATATGCATTGCTTGTTAGGATATATTTTGAACCTGTGGGATAGAAAAAAACTGTCACATTATTATATGCATATCCTGAATGCCCAAGGATCCTAAATCTGAGGAATTTGTACAGTTACCGTATTTGACGGATTACAAGACGCACCGTTTTATAAGCCGCACCCCCTACTTTAAAAAAAAAAAAATTGGGACGAGCCACGTATAGGCGCGTCACTATATTAGCCGCCGTCGAAAAAAATATAATCAGATCGTGTCAATTAATGAAAACAACCAGGCAAACGAAAGTACGGTATTTGGCGAAATCGGCTCCGAGAATAAACAAGTGAAACAAAGAAGAAAAGTGAAAAAGTTTGAAGAAAAATATCACACACACAATTTGTAACTAACACACACATGTACAAAGGTGTCCACCGTTCAGTCAGCCTGGTCGGAACCATCAGATTCTGCTGCGGAGAAGCCAGAAAAGTCACTTTCCTTGCTGTCGGACACAAACAGCGACATGATCGCTTCATCCAGAACTGAAGAAGTCGAATGATCACTCGTGTGGGGAGACGTTGCCACGCATCCACGACCCATTGACAGACACGCGAAATCGTAGCTCGCCGCATTCGCCCAGTGTTGGTGAATGAGTGCGATCCCTCCGACATCCATTGCTCCCACAGCAGGCGCATGTGTGTTTTGAAGGAACGGTTCACTGTGATGTCGAGGGGTTGTAGGAACTTGGTAGTCCCGCCCGGAATAATCGCTAGCACGGCGTTGAGTGATTTGATGGTCTCCTTAATGGCAGTTTAGTTCATTGGGTGAATGGTATTCAAGTTTAGGTGAGTTTGTTTCATTAGGTAAATGCTATTCAAGTTTAGGTAACGTTTTAGCCGTATCTTTTTATAAGCCGCAATGCGATTTAAAAAAAAAAAAGTCACGGCTTGTAGTCCGTCAAATACGGTAAGTGTCTTTTCGCTCACCGTGTTAAAAATTGCCTTTGCAGGCACATATCAGGTTGAAACGTTCATTACATTTTTAACAAAGACCCTGTGATGACCAAAGTCTGCACTGTACTGTTTGGTTGGTTGTGGTCCCATAGCAATGCTGAATTGGTCATAAGAAATCTGTTTGTATTTCCAGATGTATGATTTAGGTAGATTATATTAAACACAAATAAACACTAAACACAAATAAACACTAAATGTGCATACAGTTTTCCCTCATGTGTATGGGAAGAAAATAATGTGTATGCATTGGGTTTTTTCAGTCCAATAATGTGCTTGCATTGTTTTTGGTTCAGTCCAATAATGTGCATGCATTGTTTGTTTCAGTCCAATAATGTGCATGCATTGTTTGTTTCAGTCCAAAGAGTTTGAGACACGGCTGAAGGAGAAGAAACCGGGTAACCTGACAGACGATTTGAGAGTGGCCCTTGGTATGCCTGTTGGTGCTGTAAGTGTTTGTTCTTCTTCTTCCATTAGACGCCCAGGGTCAACATTCTGACTATTAATGGCGCTTGAGTAGGCATGCTGGGTATTTTCGTGTTTCTATAACCCACCGAACTCTGACATGGATTACAGGATCTTTTCTGTGCGCACTTGGTCTTGTGCTTGCAATACACACTCGAAGGGGGTTGAGTCACTAGCAGGTCTGCACTTTTAACCCACCAAGCGGCAGCGACCGGGATTCGAACTCACGACCTTCTGATTAGGAGGCCGACGTCTTACCACCACGCCACTGCGCCCTGTTTATTCTCTGCCTGCAGTTATTCAGCATTGTTCATTTGGGGGGTCTCTTTTCTTTTGTAAATGATGGGATAAAACTCGCTGCGTTTACCAGCTGAAGGCTTTTGTAAGCAATGTGCGCTTGACAAAGAGATTTTTTAGTAAGTGATTTGAAGATTGCCAATGATTATTTTCCTCATATCTTAACCACCATCTGTTGTGGACTTTCTTTTTGAAATTGTACTGTTTCACTTTGTGCATTTGTGTTATTTTCCTTTATAATTTTCTCATGTTTGTTTTGTTTGGAATCCTGAAATGCATCGGATGCATGTGAGAGAATGAACATGCTTATGTTCCTAAATTAGGATGACAGTGTTTTGTTCTCATCTCTTATTTCATATTCGTATAATGACAGCGTTGGTATAACTGTGTAATGTTTCTTACAGAATGCAGAGCGGATACCTCCCCCCTGGTTGATTGCTATGCAGCGTTACGGACCTCCACCCTCCTACCCTAACCTTAAAATTCCTGGTCTTAATGCCGCCATTCCTGAGGTAAGAAAATTATGGAGGTAGAAATTTGTTTCTCTCACTTCACAAAGCATGCTTAATGTTGTAAGACAGGCCTGCGTGTCTTCAAATTAGTTTACACAGCAAAAAGTGTAAGAAAGAGAGAAGGGATGGTGATGGGAACAAACAACAAACCCATTTGGCTATTGATTGTAACAGGTGATAAATGCAGCCAAAACATTTGATGACAGTGCCACTCTTTGTGCGTGTGACGTAAATTAAATTACATAACTTATCCCGACTCACATATAGCATTAACCTTTTGGTTTAAGTGCCGAGACGCTGAACTACGCTTCACCCCTTAAGGCGAAGTAACCCTAAAAAATAACAGCCCTGACCCTATAAGCTGGGTCACAGGTCAAGGCCATACCGTCACGTGACTGACCACGCGAGACCGCCGCCGCCATATTGGAATACTTCACTCTTACCTCAGCGGTCTTATCGCTAAGACGTTGTCTCTTGAGCTACGCTATTGGCTTTACAGCCTGCTGCCTGGTTGGCAGTTATCATCACCCCGGTCATTCTTCACAGTTCTCTGCTTCTTATGCTGTATTGGTGAGGTCGTTCTTTGTTTTCGTTTTTCTCAGACTTTGCCTTGTGTCCGCCAGCCTTGTTGTTTGTTGTTCTGCTCTCAGACTGAGTTGTTTCCAACATGGCGGACAAGGAGAAAAAGAAGCCTACTACTACACTGTCGCCAAAGCAGAAAGCCGGAACCATTAGGCTTGGTGGAACTCCTCTGAGAGAGGATGAAGAAGCAACGTACCTTGGTGTCACCTTTGATAGACGGCAGACCTGGAAACCACACATCGCACAGGCAGAGACGAAGGCCCGGCGCAAGCTAGCCATACTCAGGAAGCTGGCAGGTACCACCTGGGGAGCGAACGAGAAGATACTGAAGACAGTATACCAGGGAACAATCAGACCCCACCTCGAGTACGGCGCCACAGCGTGGTCAACCTCAGCCAAGACAAACCTGCAGACCCTCGACCGTGTGCAAAACCAGGCCCTCCGACTCATCACTGGTGCAATGAAATCCACGCCCATCAAGTAAATGGAGAAGCTTACCACCATCCAACCCCTCTGTCAGAGAAGAGAAGCCAAGACTATGGTACAGGCCGAGAAGCTCAAGTGCCTACCCGACCACCCCATAAAGCACAGACTGAGCAACCTCACCAAGAACCGGCTCAAACGGAGCAGTTTTGTGCACGAGAGCAAGAGACTTTCTCGACAGTACAGGGAAGTCCTCCCACAGAACACTCTACCTCTGTCTGACTCAAGAAGAAGAGGAAACCCCCAAGGCAACAGAGAAACCAGGCATCCAGATCTGCACCAGTGTTCCATATGTTACCTCAGGAGCAGATCAGAATGACACAGCTCGACAGGCACTCACCTTAGCCCTGATCGACGAACAGTACCCAAAAGATGGATCAGCAACTAACGCTGTGCTCAATGGAGGTGCTGGCATTCTGATCAAGTTCCCTGGGGGACATACAGCTACATCCAGCGTTGCCACTGGCAAACACTGCACAAACTATAAAGCAGAAGCAGAAGCTCATGCAGGCCGCCTCCTTGCTACCAAGTTGTCTTCCTCTCGGACGCCCTTTCAGTCCTTCAGGCCCTAGAGAACGACAAACTCCCACAGCTGGCCAAAGCATTACAGATGGTCAGACAAACCAGAAGAGTTGTCCTCCAGTGGATACCAGCACACTGTGGGATACCAGGAAATGAAAGGGCAGATGATCTGGCGAAAGAAGGAGCCGTGGAAGATCAACCTGAAAACACTGTCAGCTTTAGTGAGCAGAAGACAATCATCAAGGCATTGATGAGGCCAAGGACAAACAGAGATGACTACCACACAATGTCCAGAGAGCAGCAAGTCAACCTCATCAGGCTGCGTACTGGCCACAACAGGCTCAATGCTCACATGAACCGAAAGTTCAAGCTGGCGCCATCACCAACCTGTGCCTGCGGTCAAGAAGACCAAACAGCGGAACACATCTTACAGCGATGTCCCTTACTAGATGAGGAACGAAAAGAAGTGTGGCCGTCACCAACTCCCTTGCAGACCAAACTATACGGCAGTCGACAGGAGTTGGAGAAAACGACAACATTTATCACCAGTGCTGGACTGATCGTGTAACCTCTGCGAACGCCAAGAAGAAGAAGAAGACTGTTAGTTGCTGATTCTCCCCCTGCTAGCGTTCAGAAAAAAGACAAACCTAAAGCGGCAACAGTTACTGTGTTAGACCCTTTAACTCGGACTTCGTTCTCTGTCAATATTTCTGATAATTCAAGTCCTCTCATGCCTGTACTTAAAGAAGTTAAAGGTAAGGGTAAGGCTTCTTCAGCCAAACCAAAAAAGAGCAGCGATAAGCAAGACATCTCTCTCTTTTCCTATTTTTCCACGCAAATGAATGCTATGTTCTCACAGCTGCAGAAGCTTGCCGCGGACATACAACCCACACGTGACGAGTTGCGTTCCCTCCCGAAGGGGGTTGGCGATGTTTCCTCCCTGTCTCGCGTAAGGATTCCACCCTCAGCCACGATCACGTCTGCAGACGTGCGAGCAGGCGAACTGGCTTACGCCAGCTACGGAGAGATGGTCCCTCGGGACTCTGTAGCTTCTGTACAGAAGTCACTCTCCTCAGGTATGTTGGGTTCGCCGGTAGCCAGGCTCTTTGGCGAAAGCGTTCCGCATAGACCGCAACTAGTAGCTCCCCCGCCTCTACATAGGTCAGGGAGTGAAAGTTCGACATACCCGGGGCATACGACTCACACGAAGCGGAGCTCACGGGATGTTGACGCGGGAATGCAATCAATGTTACATCGATTTGGAGACCAAAGTGCACACGGGCAGTCTACAACTTTCCCCGTTGCTGTGCTTGTGTCACCACTTCCGCCTGGGCAGGAAGTTGTCTCCATGCAGGCTCTGCACCGAAGTTCTACTTCTGGTTTGCAGTCAGCCTCACTTCCGGTTGATCACGTCCAAGACTCTGTGAGTCACGCAGACTTTTCGACACATACGGAAGCGGATTCGGAGCTCGACGATCATTTCTCATTCAATGACGACGACGCTGAGTTCCACTTACCGTCAAAGCTGAAGCCAACCTTAGCTAACGCAGCATAGGTGGCTTACAAATATTTTCATGACGGCGTTGTTTCATCGGCTGGACTTGTCTTACCCCCACCATCAGCGGTGGGCGACTTCCGCCCAGCACCAACAGCAGCTGAAGGTTTTCAGTTCTCTGAATCTCCTTCAGTGGCTTATGAGCTCTCTAAACTTTTAGCAAGAGTTCCAGGCACGGCGAGCTCCCTGCCTGTCGGCACGGTGCCTCTCCTCTCTGCTCATGGTCAGGCGCCAGACACTGCTAAGCCTTGGCTTGCCACTGACCAACTTCCACAGGCTAGTGTCTCTGCCCTTGCGCGCAGGTTTTCCTTTACTCCCATGCCGTGTTTACACGCAGGGACTCTTTTCTGTCGGGCTCAAGGATTCAGGAGAAAGCAACTTTGGATGCTCTTGAGTCTTTTCCGTTCACTGAGGGAGCCCTTCTCGGGCAGCCCTCCCTTGACGCCCTAGACAAGCAAACATAGAACGCCAAAGATTTGGCGATTGCTCGATTAGCACAACATGGCTTCGCTAAGCCACAAGCAAAGCAGCAGGGTCAGCCTAAGGCTTTGTTCTCGGCAGCTAACCACGGCCACAACACCCAGCAGTCTCAGTCTTCGTCTAGGGGAAGGGGGAGGGGCGCCCCTTATCCTAAGCGGAAACCATCGTTCGGGAACTCCAGGGGGAATGGGCGTAAGCCCAACCCCCAATGATGCCCCCCCGAACCACTCATCCCTACAACCCCCACCCCTTTGGTGGCGGGTGGCCCCTCCCGGGCTCTTCCCTGCTGGATACAGCGCGTAGACAGTCAGTGGATTGTAGGGATAGTGCGTTCGGGGTTCCGTCTACTCTGGAAAAGGGAAAAAGCTCCCCTAACCAGAGTAGCTCCGGCATTCAGGTTTCCAACAAGATCAGAGGCAAAGGCGACGATTCAGTCGGAAATCGCCACTCTCCTTGTAAAGGAAGCAATAGAGGAGGTTTTGGACCTCAGCTCTCCGGGCTTTTATGGCAGACTTTTCGTAGTCCCGAAGAACTCAGGGGGTTGGAGGCCTGTTCTAGATCTGTCACCTCTCAACAGGTACCTCAGAGAAATAAAGTTCACAATGGAAACTCCAACCTCTATCAGGGAGTCTCTCAGGCCATCCGATTGGGCAACGTCCATCGACCTAACAGATGCCTACTTTCCTGTTCTGATCCACTCCTTGGACCGGAAGTGGCTCAGATTCCGGTGGGTAGAGAAGGCTTTTCAATTCAGAGCCCTTCCCTTCGGGTTGTCTCTGGCGCCCTGGATATTCACAATGGTCACTCGTCAGCTGTGCTCTCTCGTTAGACAGAAAGGCATTCGCCTCCGTGCATATCTGGACGATTGGCTAATTTTGCACCAAGATCGACTGACTTGCAGTCTTCACACACAGTTTGTCTTGAGTCAGTCAGCAGACCTAGGTTTCTGTGTCAATCAGGACAAGTCGGAGTTGACTCCTTCACAGACGTTCACGTATCTAGGTATGATTTTCGATACCGTGGCCTGGACGGTCAGACCTTCTCTCAGGAGAGTCGACAGGCTTCAGACCCTCCTAACATCTCTGAGATCTCAGAAGCAGGCCCCAGTCAGAACTCTGGCCTCAGCTTTAGGCCAGATGGAGTCGATGGCTACACTCGTTCCCCTGGGGAGAGTGTTCAAGAGGCCTTTTCAGGCAGCCTTCGGCTCAGTATGGGAAGCAGCCTCTCAGGGTTGGGACGTCTCCGTCCCTATTCAAGGCTGGATCAGGCAGACCACAGAACAATGGCTTCAGGCCCAGTTCTTTCTCGGCGTCCCCATTGTCCTACCTCCGCCGGACCAGGACATGTTCACAGACGCCTCCATGGTGGGCTGGGGCGCTCACCTAGCCCACCTGACGGCCTCGGGTGTGTGGTCAGCGACACAATCGCTGTTGCACATCAACAGGCTAGAGCTGGAGGCCGTATTCCTTGCCCTTCAGAGCTTTCTTCCCACTGTGATGGGAAAGCACGTGAGGTTACACACGGACAACACTACAGTAGCCGCTTACGTGAACAGACAGGGCCTCACGTTCCCACTCTCTGTCGGACAGGACTTGTCACATTCTACTGTGGTGCCAGCAGCATCATATCATTCTTTCGGCCAAGTTTCTGCCAGGATCTCTCAATGTCCTGGCAGACTCTCTCAGCCGCTCGTCCAGCGTCATCCACACAGAGTGGACGATCACTCACCAGGCCCTACAACGTCTGTGGGTCCATGTGGACAAGCCGCTTGTCGACTTGTTCGCCACAAGATTCTCAAGAAGACTTCCTGTGTTCGTTTCCCCTTTTCCGGACCCGGAAGCCTGGAAAACAAACGCGCTGGAGATAGACTGGTCGGAACTGGCGGCCTACGCCTTCCCACCTGTCAAACTCCTAGGCAAGGTGCTCAGGAAGGTGGAGATGGAACGCCCGTCTCTCATTCTGGTGGCACCGATGTGGCCCTCTCAGCACTGGTTCCCGGACCTACTCCGTCTCGCAGTAGGTCCACCCATTCCGCTAAATCTTCGGAAAGAGGAACTACTTCAGCCATGCACGGGCGTCCTGCACGACAACCCGCAGTCTCTACGCCTTCACGGCTGGAGACTGTGAGGATCTCTCTGCGCCGTGCTGGTGCATCGGACAGGACCTTCGACTTAGTGCAAAAGGCTGACAGACAGTCCACAAGCTCTGTTTATGCCTCGCATTGGGCAGCCTGGTCCAAGTGGTGCACAGACAACGGAGTGAATGCCACGTCCCCTCGTTCCATGCAGGTGGCCAATCACTTGTCCTGGTTGGCATCACAGGGCCGATATCACCTTCTTCTCTGAAGGTCAGGAGATCTGCAATTTCTTCTACACTCAGGCAGTTGGGCCGCACAATTTCGCTTAGTGGTGTCATAGCGAGCGTCCTCAGGGGTGCGTCCTTAGGCTTTGCGAAGACTAGGTCACCAGTCCCAGCTTGGGATCTGTTTCTGGTTCTCGAGTTTCTCAGGTCACGGGATTTCGAACCTTTGCATGCAGCAAGTCTCCACAATCTGACCCGTAAAACGCTTTTTCTTACGTTACTTGCCACTGCTAGAAGAAGCAGTGAGATTCATGCTTTATCTGGTCACGCTAAAGACATCTCGTTTGAAAGGGACGGCTCTGTCAGACTTCGTTTCCGACCAGATTTTCTAGCCAAGAATCAAAGGCCAGACCAGCCTTCACCCTTAATCAAAATCCCACCGCTATCCACAATTTTAGCACCAGGGGACCCAGATATCTTAAACTGTCCTGTCAGAGCAATCAGCAGCTATCTGTCTCGTACGGCTCCTATTCGTTCAAAAGATCAGACTCCTTTTCATATCAATCAATACAGCCCGGAGCAGGGACCTGTCTAGGGTCACCCTGGCCAGATGGGTATCTACTCTGATCAGACAAGCGTACATCTGGTGGCAAGAAGGAAAAAAGGGGGGGGGGGACATGGGGGGGGGGGGGGGGGCATGGGGGGGGGGGGGGGGGGGGCAGTCAGTTCTTCCCCTGTCGTCTGCTAAGATTCATGAAACCAGAGCCTGGGCCTCCTCGGTTGCTGTTCTCAAGTCTGGAAGGCTGGCAGAAGTTTTGGATTCTGCCTACTGGAGATCCGAGGATGTGTTTATAAATTCTACTTGCGTGACATCGCAAGTACTTGTCAGGACGGGACCAGCACCCTACCGGCTATGGTAGCCGCAGGGCAGGTTCTCTCCAGCTTGTAGAGTGAGTTTCTTTCCCACCACCTACATTAGCAATCTGCTATATGTGAGTCGGGATAAGTTATGTAATTTAATAGAAAATTTTAAAAATAAATTTTGATTTGATTAATATACTTACCCGACTCACATCGTTAATACCCTCCCGCCTACCCCGCTTTAATTTACCCTAAAAATGAATGTTTTGCTTCGTTTCGAGTGAAGTATTCCAATATGGCGGCGGTTTCGCGTGGTCAGTCACGTGACGGTAGGGCCTTGACCTGTGACCCAGCTTATAGGGTCAGGGCTGTTCTTTTTTTAGGGTTACTTCCCCTTAAGGGGTGAAGCGTAGTTCAGCGTCTCGGCACTTAAACCAGAAGGTTAATGCTATATGTGAGTCGGGTAAGTATATTAATCAAATAAAAATTTATTTTTAAAATTTTCGATTTCAGTGCAAGGTACCATGTTTAGCACGACTTATACATTTGGCTACTCTTCATGAAAAAGTGTCCGTGCATGTGACTTAATGTTTCAGTACAAAGTTTTGGAAGGCTTTTTCATTTGGCTAGTTTTCATAAAAGTGCGTGTCTTTGTGCATTTGGCTTAACGTTTCAGTACAGTTTAGCAGGGCTTTTTCATTTGGCTACTTTTCGTGAAACTGTTTCTCTTCATATGACTCACATTTCAGTGCAGTTTTTGAGTCACTTGAGAAAAAGTGACTCTATGTAATCGGTCAGTGTTAGTCTGTCCGGCCGGCCGCCGGCCGGACGGCCGGCCGTAGACACCACCTTAACGTTGGACTTTTCTCGGAAACTATCAAAGCGATCGGGCTCATATTTTGTTTAGTCGTGACCTCCAATGACCTCTACACTTTAACGATGGTTTCGTTGACCTTTGACCTTTTTCAAGGTCACAGGTCAGCGTCAAAGGAAAAATTAGACATTTTATATCTTTGACAAAGTTCATCGGATGTGATTGAAACTTTGTAGGATTATTCTTTACATCAAAGTATTTACATCTGTAGCCTTTTACGAACGTTATCAGAAAAACAAGGGAGATAACTAGCCTTTTCTGTTCGGCAACACACAACTTAACGTTGGGCTTTTCTCGGAAACTATAAAAGTGACCGGGCTCAAATTTTATGTGAACGTGACTCATTGTGTTGTGAATAGCAATTTCTTCCTGTCCATCTGATGCCTCATATAATATTCAGAACTGCGAAAGTGACTCGATCGAGCGTTTGCTCTTCTTGTTCATGTTTTGCAGGGCTGTTCATTTGGCTACCATGCCGGAGGTTGGGGCAAACCCCCGGTGGATGAAAACGGAAAACCTCTGTATGGTGACGTCTTTGGTACACAAGGTGCTGATTTACAGGTAAGCATGTCAACATGATTTCCAGACATTTATTGCAGGCTTCATTGTATCAGTGCGTTCGTTTTGCTGAATCTGTTTTTTACAGTCATTAGAGCTGTGTATGCATGTGTATGTGTGTGTGCGTGTGTGTGTTTCTGCATGTGTGTGTGTGTATGTGTGTGGCTGGATGCGTCAATCCTTTTTGACTCACATGCGAAGCAAAAGTGAGTCTATGTACTCACCCGAGTCGTCCGTCTGTCCGTCCGGACGTCCGTCCGTCCGTCCGGACGTCCGGAAAACTTTAACGTTCGATATTTCTTGGACACTATTCAGTCTATCAGTGCCAAATTTGGCAAGATGGTGTATGATGACAAGGCCCCAAAAAACATACATAGCATCTTGACCTTGCTTCAAGGTCAAGGTCGCAGGGGCCATGAATGTTGCCTAAAAAACAGCTATTTTTCACATTTTTCACATTTTCTCTGAAGTTTTTGAGATTCAATACCTCACCTATATATGATATATAGGGCAAAGTAAGCCCCATCTTTTGATACCAGTTTGGTTTACCTTGCTTCAAGGTCAAGGTCACAGGAGCTCTTCAAAGTTGGATTGTATACATATTTTGAAGTGACCTTGACCCTGTACTATGGAAGATAACTGTTTCAAACTTAAAAATTATGTGGGGCACATGTTATGCTTTCATCATGAGACACATTTGGTCACATATGATCAAGGTCAGGGTCACTTTGACCCTTATGAAATGTGACCAAAATAAGGTAGTGAACCACTAAAAGTGACCATATCTCATGGTAGAAAGAGCCAATAAGCACCATTGTACTTCCTATGTCTTGAATTAACAGCTTTGTGTTGCATGACCTTGGATGACCTTGACCTTGGGTCAAGGTCACATGTATTTTGGTAGGAAAAATGTGTAAAGCATGTGAGTCGTATGGGCTTTGCCCTTCTTGTTTTTTTTTTCCTCCAGTAAGAGAATCACACAGAAAATTCCTGACAAGAAAAGTATTTTATAACACAGTGTGTATTTTGTTGTCTGTGCAGGAAGCAGCAGAGGAGGAAGAGCTTGACAAGTCTCACTGGGGAGAGCTGGAGTCAGAATCAGAGTCAGAAGAGGAATCGGAAGAAGAGGATGATGAGGAGCCTGATGACGCTGGACTGGTCACTCCTGCTGAGGGGTTAGTGAACTGTCTGTCTGTCTGTCTGTCAGTGGATGCATGGATGGGTGCTTACATATGGTGTAGACAGATGAACATGGTAGGTTGCAAGGAGGCAATCTTTTGAACAGTGAAAAGATTTACTCAATTTAGTCAATGCCGTCTGCTTGGCAAAAACTGGCAGCCCCTGCTTTCTATCCTTACTGCCTGCTGCTTTCTTCAGCTGTCAGGAAAATTTGTTACGCTATGCATGTAAGCATCATGTGTTTCACGTAAATTTAAAGTTATTTGCAAATTACAAGTTTCTGTTGTAAGTTAATAGAAAGGGAACAAGTCATGAATATGAAGTTGTTGTTGAGTGTACCCGTGCTAAACATTCACAAGGCCACTTGGTACAGAGGAGGTGACTGTCATTTAAATGGGAAGATAACAAGCATGGCCAATTTCAATCACCCCTACCTTATAGGCAGCCATATGCCATCTTCAGAGGAATGAAAATAGAGAAACAAGAATGGCTACCATGCACAAAATGTTAATGTTCTCCTTCTTTACCGATTACTCAGCCTTGTGACGCCCAGCGGCCTGACGTCAATACCAGTGGGAGTGGAGACGCCGGACATGATTGAGCTGCGAAAACGACGTATCGAGGACGCCATGGACCAGGGAGGAGACACGCCCGCCCTCTACACCGTCCTGCCGGAGAAAAAGACGGCCGTCGGCCAGGCTATGATGGGCTCTGCTCACATTTACGACCTGACCGGGGTAAGTTTTTTTGGGGGAAGGGATATTGTGTTGTGTGGTGCGATTTTTTTTTCTTTTCAAAGAGAATGTTGCAGTGCAAATTCGAAGACCTGTGTCGAACTTACCAGTTTATATCGTCAGCAGGCCTCGGGCTTAGAGAGACATAGCCATCGAACGCTGGTGAAAAAAATAAGTGTTTAAATTTTGTTCCTGTATTGAGACTTTAACTCGTCTTGTTCATTGAACTTGAGATTTTATTTTAAAGGGCAGCAAGTCTGAAAGAGCAATTATGTGGCTTTTGACAATGTTGTGTTACAATGGATGTAAGGGGACAGAATACATACATTTGTCATAGACCTACAGGCAAATCCAGCTAACTCACAAACGGTTAAGTCAAAAATTCGCTTAGCACACAAAGAAATTCTGGTCCGGAATTATCCCTCTTTATCTATGTGTACAAAGTACCCTGAGCTCGAAATGGGATTTCTCTTACGTAAGTCGAAAGACGGATAGCACACAACAGAAAGTCAGTCCCAAAGACAAAGTTTACTCTATATTTACTACAGCAACTCGAAACACGAAACTTGGCGTCTCACACTAGCGCATTGTGTAACCTTATTCCCTTCTTCTCTACACGGACGCCACACCGACTGGTCAGTCGGCACGCAATAAAGTATGAACTGAAGTTAGGAGGGGGCGAGGAGTAAGGAGGGGGCGAGGAGTAAGGAGAATTATCCAACTCCAAGAAAACATTCTGAAAAAGGTGGGGAAGTGGTGACAAGGCAGTGAACGCACTCACCATGCACTGACATCATACGAAAGCAGCCACACAAACACAGCACAGAGGCAGAGGCAGGTGTGCAGATGCTTTGTGAGAATAAGCGTTGAAAACCAGTTTGAATTAAAAAAAAACCAGCAGATAGAGCCGCATGTCATAATCATTCTTCTTGTCTGGCTTTATTGACTGCATGCCGATCTTGTGGCAGTGACTTTTCACTCTTCAGTCGGACTGTACACAAACCGCTCTCACTCTCCCTCACTGACTACCCTAAGCCCTACAACTGATCTTTGGAAATTGTTTGGAAGAGTACACCTCTCTATTTCTCTCCAATGCTCTTCCTGCTGACTTCAGTGACACCGGACACCCCACTGAGTTTAGCCAGCTACCCCCACCCCCCCCCCCCCCCCCCCCACCCCCTCTCTCTCTCTCTCCCTCTCTCCCCAGCCATGTACTGTTTGGTGCTGTGGCCAGAGAGGTGTCACCGGGTAATTGAGGCCAGCTGCACTGTTCACTCAGAGCAAAACTAGTTGACTGTGTCTAACTTTTGACAAAGCAACACAACTGAAGGGTTCACAGATTAGGTAACCGACTCACTGGTCAAGGCTGCAGGGAAACAAGAGTATCTTGTCAATGAAAGAGGTTACACACAGATACGCGATGCTGAGAACGGTGGCCGATTTTTCACTCTCTTTCTCGGAGGGCCTTCATCATTGCAGGGACTGCTGTAAAGAAATGCTTGCTCAGAAACTAACTCTTTTTGCATTGAAACATGCACCAGAACTGGTGGACACCATCGACAATGTCAAACATGAAATCGAAGCAGTTTACTTGAGGAAACGGTCGTCAGCAACTCAAACTTCTCTGTTTTCTTTTTTTAAGAAAATCTGAGGTGACTTTCTTTGTGGCCCCGCCCCCTCCCTCTGTAAGGACCCCCCTCCATAAGGACCGATTTTTGTCAACATTTTCAAGGTCGCTAGAGAGGGGTTCTACTGTACTATGACCAAGTCGAAATTTCGGATAGGACACAATAACAATTCGGTCCCTTCAATTTCGTCTTATCCGGATTTGCCTGTATTCTGTATTTATTAGATCAAGAAGGTATACCAGAATCCTCTAACTTCAGTGTCAGTCTAGAAAGGCATTATTTCGTGTGGGTAAGGTTTTGGAGAAATTACAGAAATCAGCAGGTTTGTGTGCATTGGAGAACAGGATGAGAGGATCCTTCTGAGTCCCTTACCATTTTACTCTCAGAATCACCTAATGGTGAGAGTTTTGTGTGCGGCAGCATTGTTTACCCGGCCATAGCATGATAGGATCCATTGTCATCCTTCTATCAGAGGCTAAATCCCTAACTGCACCCTGTTACAGGTTCAACCAGGCAAGAAAGGAGGAGAGAAGGGCGGTACGGCAGAGGGCGTGGAGGTGACCTTGAACCCTGAGGAGCTTGACCTTGACACAGCCGCCATGCAGGCAAAGTACGACGAAACAATGCGAGAACAGCAGTCACAGCTCGAGAAAGAAGATCTGTCGGACATGGTGGCCGCTCATGCTGCAAAACAACGGGTGAGTAAGAAAGTTCTGTGCGTGTTCGTGTGTGTGTGTGTGTCTCTGTGTCTGTGTCTGTGTCTGTGTGTGGAAAAGGGTCAATAGTTGTATGTGTCATGTGGTTGCTCTGGTATTTGCTTGTGAAGGTTTTGGCTTTTTTTAAGCTCTTTCTGTTGCAGGATCTTCATATATTTTTCTCTTTCTTTATTTTTGAATCGAGGAAGCAAAGAGGGGAGGGTGCTGGAAGAGATAGAGAACTTGCATGCATTTTTGTCTGTAACAGTTGTGTCAAAGAGAGTGGTTCTCAGAATGGATGTAGATTGAAGGCTTTGTGAAGAAGAAGAACATGATCTGTGACATAAACTCACAAAAGAGAGAAAGCTTTAAATCAAAGGATCCGGACCATTGTATATGTCATTAATACTCTGACGCGAGTGTTTCATTGTTACCTTAAGGCCAAATAAAAATATATGTTGGTTTAGGGTAACCCGACCGACCCTATTTTTTCCTGCCGACCCTAAAACTTTTTTTTCATTTATCAAAAATACTCAAACTTTTGGCACATTTTGCGAACCATACCGAGACTAAGGGAAGCAACATCCTTCAAAATCACCTTTACAATTTTTTTTTTTTTAAAAGCCGACCTACCGACATTACCTTTTGGTCACGTTACCCTAAACCAACATATATTTTTGTTTTGTCTGAGTGTTCTTGATTGAACACGTTCGTGTCTTTGGTCATGTCCACACACTTGTGACGGTTTTCTCCCTTTGTTACAGAAACGGAAGAAGCAACAGGCAGACAGTGGAAAAACATCAAAGAGATACAAGGATTTCAAGTTCTAACTTTTTTTTTACCCCAATTTGTTGTCTGTTATAAATGTTTTGTCAGGGTTGAAGAAGGATTCTTGTGCAATTGAACCGTCATTTACGAAAATCAGTACTGATAGTGTTGCATTGGCGCCCATGTTTCAGCCTTTTATTAAATCATCTCAGATTCTGTTCCATAAAGACTGCCCAGTGAGTAAGTAGCATTTACATTAGGAGTAAAGTGTGAACATATGATAAACAAAGGGAAGTAAGCGATCTAAATGCCCACCGCATGTGTAATAGAGTAAGTGAGAGTTATGGGGAACCAGTCTCCGGGCACCTTCGAGAATAACAAGCATTGACGTGAACAAATGACTTTCATCCTCAAAAGTGTGAACAGTTTCAAATGAGCATTCCATGGTTGGGAGAAATTTGCACAGTAAGGAGGGATTGCTTACCATACATGTGCAAGTTGTCAGATTAAGTTGCAAAGTGATTGTCTTTTCTAGATGTAAAAAATAAACAAATAAGAATATGCAAGTGAGTGATGCACAGGCTAAACAAATGTTGGTCTTTGTTGGTTTTGGGTACATGCAAAATTTACATAGGATCTTTGTTTCGATTTTACACGTCATTCGAATACATTGAATATCACTCGCCAAAGTCAGACCTGCCTACCCTTTTTTTGGGGCGTAATTTACTACGATTTTTATTCCAAACTACGCCACTACGCTTTCCGCGATAGAAATACGATTTTTAAGAAACCGAAAGTACAATTTTTCGCATTTCGTCCCGATATAAATCCGATCCGTATTTTTGCTCTCGCCGAGCTTTGCGAGCGCACATGCGCATTTTCGGTCTGTTCACATTATATGCAAGCAAGGTAGACGACGTCTTTTGCTGTGCAATGAAGCGACGCGCGAAAAATCCGCATGAGACGGACGAAGAGTCTCAGTCAGAGTCTGGTGGTCTGATATCAGCGAAAAGGAAGAAAGCCGCTCAACAGAAGTACAAAACTAACTACTCAGAATTTTGGCCATGCCAAAGACCTTCTTCTTCTTCTTCCGTGGAGTACTGGGTTCTTGCGAACGTCTCAGAGTCCTGCGGTTGAGTCACTGTTACCGAGAGTGGCTAGCTCCGGCAAACACCTCTATCGAAAGGACCAAGCCACGTGTTGTGTTCGCTTTGCCACAGTGATTTTTCATGTGCACACGGAGGAAAGAATGACTGTGAAGCATATCGGGACAAACAACCACATCATCCTAGATCGTTCCAATCAGTGTAGTTTCCCAGAGCGGTGTTCTAGGGTCGTTTTTGACTGACTTCACAATTTGATAAAATCAATGACATTTTATTTTTGCAAAGCAACTGAATATGAACAGAAAGTGTGCAGAAGAATGTTTGTGTCCTGCAAGACTTTATGAACAACTATTTCTCCGTTGGGAGAAAAATGAGGATGTCTACATGCAAGGCAGTGTCATATTCTTTATTTGGGTTCTCCTTTTAGTCACACCCACCGATGGCCGTTACTTTTGGCAATGAAAAACTACTCTTTCTACCACCAGATTACTCTTTTGGGCTAGGCTCATTACTCCTTGTAATTTTTGGGGTAGGCAGGTCTGCAAATTGGATTTTTGAGTATCTATGGTAGAAACTTTATTTGGGGAGATTGTTAAGTTAAATATTGTTTATGCTCCGTTTCAAAGGATTATCTTAAGACAGTGACCACTGTGCTAATCTTCATGTTATGTCCAATTGAAAAGTAAAACAGTTTTGAAGTTCAGAATTCACTGTGTGACTATTCATGGATTAAATCATTTTGAGCTTTATTTCTTTCCCTTTTATTGAAATGTTGATGTGTTCATGGGAAAAACGCATGTTCTTGATTATGAATGTGTTTTTGTCATTCTTCTTGATGTCAGAAAACGAGTGAAATTAAATGATTGTAAGATGAGATATCTTTTTTTTGTGTGTGACATTGTGTGTTCGTGTTTGTGTGTTACAGTGTGTGTGTGTTTTTTTTAGAGAAACACATGGAGATCATTACACTGAATGAATGATTAGTGAAAAGGGCACCATTATTGCAGGTTTCCCCACAAGTTGTTGAGCTGTGACTGTCTTAGCAGCCAAGCAAGAGAAATAGAATACACTTATAACTACTTGAATTTTCAAAATTCATGCTATCACAACATGCGTGGACACACACACACATGCACACACACACACACATGTATATACACACACACACACACACACACACACACACACACCAACAACTGAGTATAGAGTGAACATTTATTGTGGTAACCATACATAGGCCAAAGAACAAATACAAGTGAACAGAATGAACTGAACGAGGGTTAAGGCACACACCATTCGGTGTCTGGCGTGGTCAAGTTAGGAACATTATGCATTTTTGTGTGTACAGCGGTACCTGCTATGTGAGGCCCCTCTAATAAGAGAACACCTCCAAAGAGAAGACATTTTCTGTTCTGTTTGCCTATTGCAGTCTATCAAACCTCTCAGAGGCGACCATCTTCACACAACGACCACTTCGAAGGATCCCAGACCAGATTTTTTTCTATGTACATGTACTTTACTTTCCAATATTACCACAGGTTCAAGTGTATCGAGACCAATCGGGCCACCTGCTACGTAGGGACACTTTCAGCTGATTCCAAGGTGGTTCTTTGGTCGCCGGTACATGTACAACTGTACTCATGGGAGAATACCGGAAGCAACCCAGTTTGAGTTGCATTTTGAAATAGACTAATTCAAAAAAAAAAAATTGGTTTGTGTTAGTTGTGAAAGAGGTAATACCCTTGCTTTTACTCAGGACAAGCATCAGAGGGGCCGATTGCCAGCGAGGGGTGTGTCAGAAACACGTGGACATGAGGACGTGTGAATTTATTTGGCCGAGGAAAAGCAAGGGTATTCACTCTTTCACAGCCCATACAAACCCGACGGGGGTTATTTCTGAAAATCGTCTATTGCCTCATGGTATCGTTATCTCATATGGGCCTTCTTTCCCTCTCAGCCGGTGTCTCGCCTCGGCACATAAAGGGTTCGAACAGTAGAATACTGAAATATATGGTTAAACTTTGATTGGAAAAGGGTGTTGATCAGTACGATTGAATACTCGTGGAAATATATTTCCTCTTCGCTGGCGCTTCAAGGATGTGAACAGGATTACGATACATCACCCAAAACAAGCTACATGAATTTAAAGACACGCATTCTTCCTCCATGCTGACACCATAAAAAATACATGTACTTAGATAATGTTTCAATACAAACTCGCGACCAAGTGGATACGTGGATAGGTACGCACATGTACTGGCAAATACCTTATCAGTATCCATTCCGCACATGTTTTGCTATCCATATAATATTAACAGTGTCCGTACAGAGCAAAGATAATTGTCTGAAAATGTGCGTGTATCAGTATCCACTTGGTCAAATACACACATACACAGGCAGATATCTTTGCGCTGTGCCGACACTGCCAATATCCATCGTAGATACGAGCACTGACTTTGGTTTTTTGGACACTAAACCCAAAACAAATGGATACTAGACACATTCTGTTGGCTTGCAGTTGATGCATAAGGTTAGGCGTTTTACACAGACGAGCACAAAGACTTACAAGACTTTTCAATCACCAAGGAGTCACAGAGTGTTATACAAATATTTACTACACATACGATTTCCCGTAGAAGAATATACACAAGAGTGGACACGAGATACATCAAGTCAATTGCAAGATCGGCAAAGTGGGATTTAGACAAAGTGTCTGTAATGTGAGTATACGTAAATGCAATGTGCTACAATTTGGGAGGTGGGGGTTGAAACTGTTAATACGTTCCTGATTTAGACAGATTTGACAACAGATTTTTGAAATATTTGATTGATAGAAGTTCACAAAATCAGACATGTGATCAACAATTTACAATAATTTGATATTCCAACTGAAAAGCGAAGAAAGGAATTCTCGAGTAAGTGAACAATGAAGATGTTACGAAGTCATTTTCTTCGTTCACTTACTTCATACTGCATCCAAACCGCGCGCACACACACACGCACGCACACACACACACACACACACACACACACACACACACACACACACACACACACACACACACACACACAATAACGAAAATGACATGTCCGTGAGAATACCCGAATGAAAGCTCTTTAAGGCACAGTCCTTCCCGTGTAAACGACTCGGCTGACCATCTCAGACCTGGTCAGGCCTTTACATGGGATAAGGCCATCCATCTCAGACCTGGTCAGACCTTTACATGGGATAAGGCCATCCTTCTCAGACCTGGTCAGGCCTTTACATGGGATAAGGCCATCCATCTCAGACCTGGTCATACCTTTACATGGGATAAGGCCATCCATCTCAGACCTGGTCAGGCCTTTTCATGGGATAAGGCCATCCATCTCAGACCTGGTCAGACCTTTACATGGGATAAGGCCATCCTTCTCAGACCTGGTCAGGCCTTTACATGGGATAAGGCCATCCATCTCAGACCTGGTCAGACCTTTACATGGGATAAGGCCATCCATCTCAGACCTGGTCAGGCCTTTACATGGGATAAGGCCATCCATCTCAGACCTGGTCAGGCCTTTACATGGGATAAGGCCATCCATCTCAGACCTGGTCAGGCCTTTACATGGGATAAGGCCATCCATTTCAGACCTGGTCAGGCCTTTACATGGGATAAGGCCATCCTTCTCAGACCTGGTCAGGCCTTTACATGGGATAAGGCCATCCATCTCAGACCTGGTCAGGCCTTTACATGGAATAAGGCCATCCATCTCAGACCTGGTCAGGCCTTTACATGGGATAAGGCCATCCTTCTCAGACCTGGTCAGGCCTTTACATGGGATAAGGCCATCCATCTCAGACCTGGTCAGGCCTTTACATGGGATAAGGCCATCCAATCTCAGACCGGGTCAGGCCTTTACATGGGATAAGGCCATCCCTCCACTTGGACACCGATATCAAAAATCAACAGCCTGCTGGCGCTTTTTATGAAGATATTTCTTAAAAGGCAAAAAAAAAAACCAAGCCTGGGCAGATCCCAGATAGCGAGCTGAGTTGGGTTTTTAACGAGAAGGAATGTGCCTTTAACATAAATTATAAACAAAAGACATGTATAGATATATTCAAATTATGACCATAATTAAAGACAAATTAAGATGGTCAGTGGAGTCCTTGGTGTCAAGGTATGGCAACATTCTGTGGAGAAAAAAGGTGAACGTATAATCTCTTTACATGATCATAGATATTAGACACATACCTTTAGACTTATTTCAATCATGGATATATTTAGTAAGAAGATCAAATGATCAGTGTATCGATCAATACTAGCCACCATCCACACGCACGCACGCACGCACGTCAGTTGCCTTGCAATAATGAATATGTTCGAGTGCATACACACATGAACACATAAACATGTATACTAATTAAAAAAAAAAAGCACAAACGTGACACTCATCCAC